>NC_091066.1:32860311-33095844 GCF_000393655.2 Nicotiana sylvestris | reverse complement strand
CATTAAAAACATTGGTTCCTCCTTCGGGTTCATGGTCTGAGGGGTAGTTTGCATGTTGTTCTGGTTCTGACTATTTTCCATCTGAGTTGAGTGATGTGGAAGAGTATTGAATCATAGAAGGCATTTTTGTATTAGTTCTTAAGGCTTCAATTGCCTTAGTTGGATTTTGTGCACAAGATTTCCCCATCATTACAAATCTTTTAGAGGCGCTGGGAACTGTCAGGTCAATAGGAGAGTCAAGGTGGGATGGGAGAGGCGAGTGGGGGCTCGTAGTTGGTAACTCTCTCAAAGAGATGAGCTCTCTTTCCCCTTACTCAAATCTGAGGCTATCGCCTATTGATTTGACCCAATTCGTGGACCCCATAATATGGCCCTTAGAGAAGTTAGTAGGTATTACTTTTGGGTTAGCGGCATATATGTCTAACTTACCCACTGTTAGTTGTTAACTCTTTTCCTTAGGGCACGTGGTTCTTCAAAGAAGAGTGTGTTTGATTTTGGCGTGTGGGCTTCCTGTGCCCATGTTAGGAGTTGGGTTTGGGCACGTGCTCAGATTTTGGGTTAGTTGATTTAACTTCAGCAGGCCTTAGAGTTTGGTCAATATCTTTTTGACCATCCCATTGCAAAACCTATTCCGTTGGCCCATCTAGGCATGTGGTCTTGGTCCCATTTTCTTTTCTTTGGGTCTGGGCCTTTTTACCCATTAGGATTTCAGCCCCACTCATCGTTGCCCCCCAAGTCTCTAAGGATAGCGAACTTACTTGCCGCGAGCGTTCTAGTGCTGTTCTTCTGTCCATCTGGCTTCTCACCTGTGAGTTCTTCTTTTGGTGGTTTGTATGTTCTTGCTTTCCTTTTGGATCATCTTGGGAACTCCACTGTAATCCAATTGTTGCCTCCATTTAATTGTTGTTCCGCCGCCGTGGATAATTCCGGCCTCCCCGTTTGTTCCAATTTCTATGTAGTTGCGCATTTCTCCGTTGTGTGGCATATCCTTCCGCACCCCTTACATAGTATGCCCTCCCCCTTATATTCGACTTGTTACATGTGTTCTCCAATTACGACGGAGGTTCTAAGAGGTCATCTACGGGAACTTGAATGCAGATCCTTGCATATCTACCTCTGAGAGTGGGAAATGTGCAAGTATCAATCTTCAATAATTTCCCCACTTTTCTTCTCACTCGTTCTAGAATCTTCTTATTGTAGAACTATGTGGGTAACTGGGGCAGCCTGATCCATATAACCGTCGATTGGATCTTAGACTTTTTCGGAACAAAACTAGGCTCCCAATTTCAGACTGAGAGAAAGTGGCCCATAACGAACCATGAGCCTCCGTGTAGGGCCTTTTCCATATTGATTTTTCTTGAAACTTCACAATGAAGAAGTCCCAGCCCAAGTCAATGATTGTTAGGTGCTCACTGGGGCACCATAGTTGTTGTAACTTAGGTTTGAGAAGCTGATAGGGAATTTTCTTCCCAAAAATCTTGATGATTACTGAGAAACTCCACGGATGGTAGATTCTCAATTTATGGTCATGGGATAGGATGATTTCCTCCGTATTATCATCATCATCATCTTCCAATGGGGCTTTCAGGGTTTCCTCCACTTTGTGGTAATTTGTTAGGTAGACGCTTGACCTTGTCAAGTGGTTGTCTTCCAGAACTTTTTTTGAAGGGGTCCTTCATTGAAGGAGCTTCGATATCCATTAGAGCTACCGTGGAATCCGATGGATCGGAAGGTTTACGTAGTGGTGAGGGGAGTGGGTCCTGAGTAGGGGGTGGAAATAATTGAAGAGAGAAGTTAGAGTCTCTCTCTCTCCTCTAAAATAGAGATACTCGGTCAGCAAAATGTACTTCTTATGATTTAACGGGAATAACAAAAAAAATAATTTAATAGGAACCCGAATTTGGATCTAGTTTCTTCTTTTTAGTATATTTTTAATATTTGGTGTAATTTTTAAAAATGTAGCTTCAGCTATTTTTGATTTATTTCTGACATAGCAAGAATTTTGCTTTTATATAGGGTAATTTCTTTTTAACAAGGTAGAGTCTATTTGTGGACATCTCAACCATTTCAATAGGTACATGTTACCTCACTAGCATATTTATTAAATGATTTTATAAATAATTGAAAAGAAAACTCCTAATGTTATTTGTCTTGTTACAATAAACTCTAACATCTCATGATTTTCATCCATTTTAATAATTTATGTAGTTATGTCACATATTTGGTGCTTTAACATGTCATTTTAATAGATTATTAATTTTCGATTCAATATTTCCTTTGTAGTAGGTATTTCAGTTTAATCACTTGGATAGATAATTTACAAAGTAATATTTAACAACTATAGTTTTTCACTTGGACAAATTCAATTATCAGCACTGCGTCATTCGCTTGTTTAGCGGGTCTTTTCCCTTTTAGAAAGCTAGTATATCGATGCTAAACTCTGATTTCTTTTCTTCAGTCGTTGTCACCAAGGTTTGTAATGAGATGCATAGGACTTTACGTTTAATCAGGGGTCTCTGGATCGACATTTAAAATTAAAAAAACCTGGTTAAGAGCGTTCCCCCCTTCATTGGATCATACCCGACATGGTGAGAAACGAAGAAAAAATTCAATATGGTTTCCAAAAAGCATTATGTTTAAAATCTTTTGTTTAGTCAGCTTCAAATGCCGCAGAATAACTTGCTTTCATTAGTTGAAATAAATTGAATTCCAGTCTTACTTAATATGTAAAAAAATATAGTATATATGCAACATATTAGAGGAGGACAAGTCGCGAAACTTTATATATGGGATTACAGTCATTGGGCAGAAACGAAATTAATAATGCCATTGCAATGGCTAATGCACAACACTAATGGATGTTCGAATGACAGGGGAGGACTCTGAAGTAAGAGAGATAGGATGAACAACGTCGATAATAGTGACAATTGATAAAGGAAAAGGGAAGCACAAGTATTCCCTTTGCAATGGACCAATAATTTATATTGTACATGTTAAAGATTTTTCCGAAAAAGAAAGGCTGAATCCAGACTTCCTTAATGATTCCAGCACCAAGTACATGAAAATGGCGATGGGGATCAGGCTATGTCACCAAAAACAAATATAAATGTTTAGCAGCAAGTCATTGCAAAAGTAAGAAACTATTTCGCGATGGACATCAACATGCAATTATGGGCAAGGGCACTCTGGATTTTCTACCAAAAGACCATAAACGTTAGTGTTTTTACTAATAGAAAGTAAGATTATATTCAGTATACGAACTTTTTTTTTTTACCTCAGGAGTAAGATTGCCCGCATAAACAGTAATATACTATGGGTTATTCTCATAAGCATCACTGTTTGCTGCCTCTTTACCCTCTTCTGAAATACCAAAAAGACAATAAACAAATGAACTTTATTTTACAGTTGAATAAAATAAAATCAAGGCGTTAAACCAAAATTCATTAAGAAGGGAACGAGTCCAAGACATGGGCGGACCTAGAGCATTGAATATGGGTTCCCGCGAACTCAGTAATTCTTGCGTAGACCTTGTATTTATATTAAGAAATTCACTAAGTATTTATAAATATCTAACTGTAAACCCAGTTATTATTGCATATTAATTTAAAATTATGGTAGGAACCCGCAAACTTTAAATCCTGGATCCGCATCTGGTCCAAGATTGCGAACTCATAATTGCCTATCCTGGAGATAAGGTTCTCTTGGATAGTTTTCTTTACCAAATTGGCACTATAATTTATGGTTCACAAAAATATCACACACACCTGAGGATCCATTTGTTAATTCCACAACATTTATGGCATATGAACTCTGCCTATCATCATTCGCATTAGCACTTTTTGTAGCCTAATTATATTGTATCTGTTTACGACCAAACTATTTCCTTCAAAGTAAGTGAGAAATAAAAAGGAAGCAGTCAACCGTTTAAAAAGGGAGCAAGTTTAAATCCACATTAGTACAAATGTTTAATAATGACCACAAAGAAATTAAAGGACCTTGTTCCTCTTCAATCTTTATCTGTTAATAGCATTTGAGCACCTCGAAGAGAAACAATACAACATGATTAAGTATTAATGCCAAAAAAGATAAATGTGAAGATTTATTGAAGTTCAACTTTAAACAAAGTCAGTTTGATCACTCATTATTCATTAGAAAAACTACTGAAGGAGTTACTATAATTTTGATATATGTAGATGACATGTTAATTACATGAGACAGTCTACAACAGATTGAGAAGACCAAATCCTCACTGCAAAAACGCCTTCAAAATGAAAGACATGGGGGAATTAAATTATTGACTAGGTATTGAGTTTGCTAGATTTAATCAGGGGATCATTATGCATTAAAGAAAGTATGCTTTGGAACTAATTTCAGAAGTTGGGCCCAATCCAACAATAACTCCTATTGATATCAGTGTCAAACTAACTTCCAAACAGTATGATGACTGTGTTGGAAAGACAAAACTCTCAGAAAAAAAGGACCCATTAGCTGATCAAACTTCCTATGAGAGATTGATAGAAAAACTTCTATATTTAATTGTAACTAGGCCAGATATAGCATTTGGAGTTCAAACACTCAGTCAATTCCTTCAACAACCTAATAGATCACATATGGAGGCTGCCTTGAGGATTTTAAAATATATTAAAACAAGCCAGGGCAAGAGATTTTGTTATCTAGTACACAAAATAATACAATTAGTGCATTCTATGATGCAGGTTGAGCTGCATGCCCTTTGACCAGAAAATAAGTCACAAGCTCCTTAATCAAGGTGGGTGACTCCTTGGTCTCTTGGAAGTCTAAGAAACAAACTACTATATCTCGGAGTTCTGCAGAAGCTGAATATAAAAGTCTAGCAACAACAGTAGCTGAGCTAATTTGGCTTTATGGTTTGCTAAAAGAAGTTGATACACGGATCGAATTACCTATTGATATCTACAGTAGAGTTATCAATACGGGCTATCGCAACCCAGCTTAACCCAGCCCACGTGGGCTTTGGCATTTGACGGGTCGGGTCGGTTCACTATTTCAATGGGTCTTAAAATGGTCAGCCCAACCCAGCCCTATATATTAACAAGTCAAAAAGTATGCTTGTTGGATAAAAAGTTTTTGCAAAACTTAATAATTTTGATATTGTTTTAATAGATTACAATAAAATACAAAAAAGGAGGACAATATTTCATTTATTAAAAGTCAATACTCAAAACAAACTACTCACAAATATTTTCAAGGTGCTCATGGCATATCCAACACCAACAGATCATCGTCATCAAGCACATTTGAATCTTCTTGTGAAACAAAGATGTCTTAATATCTTTATTTTTATCTAAATATATAATTATATGCAATATTAATTAGTTAAATATTAAGAAATAACTAAAATTTTAAGAACAAAAAATATTTATATTCGTATAAAAATATTCCTAGTCTTGTTATTTTTAGTTCCCTATTTTTTTAAAATACTTTTAATTAAATATGTTTTTAAGCCCACAGGCCGACTCAGCCTAGCCCAACCTCAGTCAAGCCTCATGGGACACGGGCTTACTTGGGTCGGGCTTAAAAGTATCGTTTTTAAATGGCATCTAAAAATCTTAGTCCAACCCTATTAAATCATGGGATGGGTTAGGTCGGCCCAGCGTGCCAAGCCCATATTGACAGCTCTAATCTACAGTGACAGCAAAACATCTATACAAATAGCTGCAAATCCAGTTTATCACGAAAGAACCAAGCATATTGAAATCGACTGTCATATTATGAGAGAAAAAAATTCAACAGGGACTAGTTACTACCAAATACATTGCAACAACATATCAATTTGTTGATATTCTCACAAAAGGGACTAATCAAAGTGCAGCATGAGTATTTAAAATCCAAGCTAGGTGTGTTCAAATTTTTTCACCACCTAGCTTGTGGGGCATTAATGTTAAATAATGTGAGGGTATAAAAGTCTTTGTATAGAGTAGTTGTTAATTAGCCGTTAATTACTGTTAGGAGTTAATTAAGTTGTTAGAAATACAGTGTTGAATAAAGTGTATAAAGTAAGTGGAGTTCTTGTATTCTGTAAGTTTTTGAGTAATGAAAATTGGTATACATTTCCTACGTCTCTCTCTATCTCTCACCGAGTGTGTCTTCTTCTTCCTTATAAAGCAAGCTCCAACCATAGCTATACAGCCACTGGTGTTTGCCCAATTAACTTTTATGAGTTGCCCAAACCTGTAAATGACATAATAAGAGTCTAAAACAATACCCAGGCCAACAGAGTAGCAAACAAGTCCTACTTACAGATGTCTCCCATTAAGAGAGATTATCACCTGTCCAGCTGATTTACGATCAGAATAATGAACAAAATTATAGGAAATATGGCCCAGGAAACACAAGAAAAGAGGAGACTCAAAGAAATTATACAGACGCCACATGAAAATTACGTAATCGGCACAAGAAGAAGTACCTTTTCCTTCCTTGCAAGCTTGTTTGCCTCACCGAGACGAGTACTCGGAAAAACTTCTCGACTTTTGGGTGAATGCATTTTCTCACAAGTAAAAGAAATTAGTTTAAACCACACAGTTCAGTTGTTTCTTCACTTTGAACAGGCGATATAGGGTTTTTAGTTGGGGAAAAAAGAGAAAATGCCCAAAATAATCCGGTATCTTTGGCTTCGGCTCAAAATAATCCTATAGTCCACATTCTTTAATAAAGCGATGCACTTTTAGTTCGAAAATAAGATTTTCAAATAAACCACTTTTTCGGAATTTTTTGTTTCACACTTACAAAGCTACAATATCTTTTTCAAGTAAAATATATGTCCAAACATAATTTCAAATTTTAAATATTATTTTTTTACTTAACTCCAAGTACTACTTTTTTTCAAAAATTATAATTTTTATGTCCAAACACCTGCGAAGGTTCCACTTGTAAGAATTTTACCATGTGAGAAAAAGGATTTTTACCGTAGAATCGACCCTAGGCAACATTAAGACAGTTTTGTCGTGGTTAAAAAGTAAAAACTAGAAAAAGATCGTCTTGATTAGGGCCAACCTTACTGATATCTTGATCGCCAACTTCTATCAAGTCTAACATTAATACTTTTTACTTGTAACTATTATATACTTTTCACACAAAATATTAATTCAAAATATATTTTTATTAAATTATTTTTGTTTATTAATTTATCTCAATTTATTACTATTTTTACTTTTATCATATACTTTCTCTCCATATTTATTAAGGTAGGATAAAATTTTAAACAGAGGAATCAATGCTCTCTTATTTTTCTAAAAAAGAAGTATTTTAAAACAATTATTTTTAGTAAACATGACAAGCAAAATAGAGCATAAATAGTATAATATAATTTATTTTCTTGTCTCCTGAGGTAGATGGGAGAAATCACTAATATATATATATAAATTTTGGTCTCTAAAATTTAGACCAACTTCATTGATCATATGATCGCAATCTTGGATCCACATAATTATATATTATAATTCTCTATTCATATATCTTTTGCATTTATGTGCTTAATCATCTTTGTTGATCACTATACTTAAAACTTTTTGTATTATGACAATTTCTGCTTTAGCCTTGGTCAAACTATTTAAGATTCATTTTTGCCTTTTGTAGTTCACAACCATCGATGTTGGTACGTGGACATGCCTAACTTAAACTCTATAGATAAAGTGTTGGGAATGAAAGTCGTAAAGTAAAATTATCACGTCCCAAAATACTTCTCAAGTCGTAATTGGCACCCAACTAACATCACCCGAACCAATTTTTCATACACTTAACCATTCATTCTCATCATTTAACAAGTTAAATGAGCATCCCGAACAATCTATTAATTAATTATAGAAGTAAGTAATAAATCCAACAATTAAAATTGCAGCTCAAATCACACACTAGATCATGGAGCATTTAAAAGAATAACAAAAGATATTATATGAATAAATAATAAAAACTCTTTTGGCAGCCTCCACAAACAATGCGGTGGCCAACCTCAATAACTGAATCAACTCTAGCAAACTTGTAAGCGACTAGTTTCTTCTTTACCAATAGAATCTCCATGGACATGCAAGTAATGAGTGAGTTATACGTGAATATAACCCAATAAAATCCTCGATCGGCCACTCTAAACACCTTTGGAATAAGTGTTAGAAAATATAAGCACATAGGAGCGTAGAAATTATATCACCATATAATACTCAATAAGCCCCAAACAAATATTCAATAAGAACACGATATATTAATCTCAGTACAATCTATACTAAGGACCTGTCATAAACAACAATGCAAGAAATCAACTAAGCACCCCAACAAATTCACGACAGCATACACAATGCTCTAAATCTACCACGGCGGCATACACAATGCCCCAAATATATTATGACAGTGAAGAAATAATTTCTAACGACCCAATGTCATAGCACGAGGCAACGCCACGCAACAAATTACTTATTAAATAATTTCAGTTTTTTCACAAAATAATATATATTTGTGGCTGGTCAAAGACGGTCAAAGACCATCGATTCTGCCAAGCACACACTCGTTCCAATACATGGACCAAGCAGTCAAAATGTAATTTAAAAGCAGGCTTTGAAAAGCAAGCATCAAAGCTTAAAGTCTCACTTACTTCGCTAACGGGAAGTTCCCCAACCTTGCGACATCTAGAACACCAACCAAACAACCTCCAATTACCTCAATCTATGCAAAATAAAATTAATTAACTATATTAATTATGCTAGTCGGAGTCAAATCGTAACTTTTCCTTAATTTCAAGCTTACAGCTAAATATTATTATTGTACACCACAAATCATGAATTTAAATGTATAACATACTCCAATATCTCAATCCAACTCAATCTTCAATTAAATATCTATAAGTAGTACTTTAATCCCAATGATAATAACCACAGTAAAATATGTCTAAAAGTAAGAGCAAAGATTCGAAACAGTAGCTATCATATTAACGTCCAAATATGTTCTTCGCTAATTCACCGTGACCACATGAGCATGCATTGTTAATATATTTCAATCTTACAAGTATCTAATCCTTAAAACCCAATCATATCATAGTCATTCCACCTTATTATTGTCTAAATTATTACGGTTCTACCATTTTACTACTTCGATGAAAAATATCGCAACAATAAATATAATCAAAGTATATACTAACGAGCCCAAAGAAATATCAATACCATACTTAATATACTGGTGGTATGTCCAAAAAATAAAAATTATAGAGTATAGATAAGAAAGAAAATGGAATTAATACCCTAGCAATCAATTTGCTGTTACAGTAGTGCCGAAACTAGTACTTCTCTTAGCTTTTAAGATTGAAAATAACTACTGCTCCTCTCCTAATCCAATTTATTCACGGTAAGATAGGCCTTAATTAGGTTGCCGTTGTCAAACCCATCAATTTTCTTATTGCAATGTTTGTCTTCTACACTAAAAAATTTCCTATATCGGTTTATCCGTAAAACGGTACAATTAAATTTATAACATGGTTTATAGGCAAGCGAATCGATTTGATCTGAAAATGATAAGAAAATAAAGCAAAAATAAGATTAACAATTGAAAACAAAGAAAATAGCAGGTCTGATTCTAAGCTCGGTGTTTCTTAGGGTAAGAACAGTGGCAATGATCGAACAATGATAAAATTATTTAGCTTGAACCTGAAACAGTATGTTATAGTTTTTGTGTGTAGATTATGTCATGTCCTTACAAGGGTTGTCAATATGATATGTATAGCTATTCATAGGGAGACAAGATCCTAAAATCAAGCTCCTCTTGAATGAGAATAAAAATGTCATTGGTGGGTGCATAACAATTAGCTTTGAATGCACATATTTTCTGTAATGGCCGCTCATTAAATGTTATCCAATATCAAGTCTTCGAGTCTTTACCATCACTTGTGCTTCCTTCTAGATTCATCCTATATTGGTTATGCACTTCGTAACCGATATCGATTGTTCAACTTCTGCTTGTTCTTGGTTCCATGTGTCACCTCCCTATTTATCCACTTATTATCAACAAGTTTTACCCCATACAGATAGTCCTCCTGCTTTTCGGTGATGCAACTCAGTGTTACTAGGAAGTAGATGAGTATTCCTTTCTTGGTGGGAAAGTTCTCGAACAGTCTCTGACATTTGAAGAGACGCACGTCTCTTCGCATTTAATACTCCGAACACATGTTGCCCCGTGATTCAGCAAGTATTTTTGCCGGGTTTTGAGGTAATCATGACCACGAATTTTGCCGTCTATATCTTCTTCACTATTCATCATTTTTACTTCTTCACTTTTACTACTCTCACGATCCTTTTCTTTCCCTGAATTTCCTTAGAGCTTTTTTACAACCTTCAACTTTCTCAGTAAGAACATCTTTACCGATCGTTTACTATCAAGTCTAAACACTGCTTTCTTCGGAAACACCGGTCTTCTCTTCGGTGAAAGCCTGAAGAACACAAAGCCAAAGAGGTTGACCCTGAGTCTGAACCTCCAACTGTAACACCATCATACCACTCCATCTTAGCACCTCATCTAATCTTCAAGAACAAACCCCATCTGCAACTTCTCAAAGCCGCATGTTTGGGCCAGTTCGTATGTACCCCTCCTCCATTCGTCCTTTAAGTATCCCTACTGTGAATGAGGACTGTAACTATCCCAATGTTAAAATTATCGTTCCAGATATGGTAGAGCAAGTTACCTACTCCGGGAAGGGTTTACGTATGTCTATACGTATCCCTTTACTTTGGGTCCCTTCTCTTTGGGGTTGAGTGAAGGACTCGACCCAATAATTTTAGAATCTTGCCACGGGTACTAGGTTTGCTTAACATAAGTGGGCCATTCCATATGATGGATGGTGGCATGCCTTCATCAATTGTATAGTGAGACCGGAAAAACCCTGACTCTTGCACATATAATGAACCTTTACTCCTCTAAGATTATCAGTGGGGGAGTATTAAACTTTTGCAAGTGTGGTCACCACGCCCTTCTCACCAGTGTAGACAATGACAATGACCATGGATGGATGGAACAGTTCGTTGCTATTACCACCAGACATCATCCCAACCACAACTCCAGCTTTCCCCGAGTCGTGGAATCTTTTCTGTAAGTCTTCAAATATTTGCTTCTTTTCTTCGTAGAAATAATTTCTCGTTTTACTGGATTTCTCGTTTTGGCTTCCTTTGTTTTAGCTACTTGCTAGGAACCACTACAGGTTCATGGTCTGGACCGATGAATTCAGAAAATTCTGGACATTACGACTCCAGAAACCTATCAGTGGAAAGAAATGGCTCCCAAATATGGGTGGAGAGCTAAGAATCGTGGTGAGTGGAATTCCTCTTCATTTCAATATTAATGGTTTAAAAGCAGATCACTTAACACCCTTTGCTTGTATAGGGCTTCCGAGGGGTTATGTTGTGTGCCTCGATGTCGATGTTCTCGACGACCCGATGGAGGCCTAACAGGTGCTGTAAGGTGCCCTTAATCGGAGGAGGGCTCGTGAAACCACTCACGCCTCTAGTGAAGGTGCTTCCTCCCGAAGTCCACAACATAAGAAACCGATGAGGAGGCGTTCCTCCTTGGTCGGGACCCAAGGAAAAAGAATAAAGAAAAAACTAACCGAGCTGGCCACAGTCACAGTGGTCCTCGATGATGAAAGAGAAGCCAGTGATGAAGAGGCTTCCCTTCAAAGCAGAAGAAGGTCTTCATCAGCAAATCCATCATCAAAGGAAGTTCAAGCGCTTTGAGGGGAGATAGGTTTAGTTAAAAATACTGATTCTCATTTCCCGATCCCTGCTGATACCCTTGGTTTGAGGAGTTTAGTCCCAGATCTTTTTCTTTTACTGACTACTGAGCCGACCTTAACTGTCGCCCCTTCTGTACCGATTACCTTTTCGCCCTCTGTACCAACAACTTCGTACCCATCAACATCTGTTGCACCTACTTCACCAGCATCGACTGTATCCCCTCCACCAGAACCAGCTATACAAGAAAGGAATGTTTCTCCCCTACGGTGTCCCGACCACGAGAACTTGGAGGGCATTTAATCAACACCGTCCCAAAATCCTCGAGGGAAGAGAAGTGACACTCTTTCGATTTTGAAAGAGTGACATTTTTTATCTGAGCCGGTGGAGCTTGCTAGTTACCTGAAGCTGCTGGCTTCGGAGAAGGACCGGAAAACTCCCTTTCTATGGAGTGCTTGATAAATAACAGCATGCACTGTTCGACGCATGTATCATTCTAACTTCCTTCTATCTTCTTTTCCATTTGTACTCAGCGATAATAACCTTAATTCTAACCTTTTCTAGGCCAACCTTCTTGCTTTTGAGGGCTTGAAAAGGTTGATCCTAGATAAATAGGAACTTGCTTCCGAGCGGGATCGACTTTTGGCTAAAAGGAACCAGCTCGTCGAGCGCCTCCCGGCATTGGAGGCAAAAGTTGCACAGATGAGCGAGCTTGAGGCTCGCTTATAGGAAATCGAGCAAGATAGAATAGCCCAAAGTCAAGAAGCTACCTAATTACATAAAAAGCTTCAAGAGGCTAAGGCTAAGTGGGCCGAACTTTATGATGTTATGACTGCCGTTGACTAGCGCGAGTCTGCCTCGAGGAATAAATTAACAACTTGAAGGCCAACTTATGCTCCAAAACCAAGGAGGCCAATGTTGTTGAGAAAAAGATGGAAAAAATGGAAGAGAGTCTTAAGAGAACCATAGAGCAAAACCGTCTTCACTCAACCATCAATGTTGAGCTTGATTCCCCGCTCAACACATTGAAGTTTGAAAGAGATGAGCTCCATGCCACAATAAACAAACTCCGAGCAAAACTCCAGGATCAAGAAGATTCCCTCGTGTTCAAGAAGACCTATGCTATGTATCATATGAAGAGGAAGACTTTGGAAGAAGCCAAAGTAGGCATTGCCAACATTGATGATTACATTGCCAAAGCCTCGAAACTAGAGTTAACTGCTCGTGAGAATCTTCCTGCTTGGCCTACTGTAACTGACTCCTCGAATACTAGTTCCAAGTATTTGGGAACCGAAGGGTAGAGTGAATAGGATGAAGGCCCCGAAACGGTAGCTGACCCGCCTTCTTCTACCATAGATCCTTCTCTCCCTTCAGGTTCTGTTGGTGAAGAATAATGTAAAAAAATTTCTTTTATCTTTTGTAATTATGCCGAAACTTTTTACTAAGTTTGGAACTCTAATAAATAAAATAATTTTTTGCTTAAGTTATGGGAAAAAATATTTCTTCTACGTTTAGTTGATAAAACTTCGGAAATATTTTTTCATTCGATAGCTTTCGATTTCGGGCATAAATTCTTTCCAAATCTACCGTTTACTATGAGGTTTTCATATGAGAGGGCCCTTATGTTTACGGTGCTCTTGAAGAGTACGTCTCCTGTTCATTCCGGCACAAGCATTTGAAGTTGTTGTTAACTTTCAAACGATCAAATTAACTCATTATTTGGATAATAAATAAGATTAAAATAAAAGGACTTTGCTTTATTCCCTCTATCTTTAAAAGTACATAGGCATTCATTTTCTTAAGTAAAATAAAGTTGCCAATACATGTGGCTAACTTGTACAACTTATTTCTACGGGGCTGATGATGCAGTCCCCGGTCCTAATAAGACATTGATCCCGGTTGTTACAATCACCGATTTTCGTGGCACTCTTGGTGTCATATCATGAATTCCCCCTAGTGTTCGAATGCAACGTATGAGAATTCCAACACTGGAAGTCTTGTATTCATACTACTGCTTCATCGATGGAAACAACTTATGAGCGGTTAAATAATCCTTTTGAATAATAGAAGGCGAGGCTTGCCGTCGAGCCAAAGATTATTTAACCATCCACATAGCTATTTACCATCGAGTGCCTTGATATTTAAAGTCTTCCCTTTGTAGTATGCTTTACGTTGCTGCCTCGTTAAAAACCTTGTCAAAAAAACCCTATTGGGACAAAAATTGGTCGAAGGAAGAAAGAGTGCAGCAGATACTTTCAGTATCGATAGGAATCTTCAACAATAATACCTTTTGAGAGAAAACCTTAAAGTCGGCTCCCCCACTTCCACCGCTATCAGGGCCCCTGAGCCATATACGAGAGAAAATAGAGTTTCCCCCGTGCTCGACTTCACTGTATTCCGATATGCCCACAGCACCCCTGGTAGCTCATCTGGCCACCTTTCCTTAGCATCTTTTAACTTCTTCTTAAGATTTTGAATGATTATCTTATGGGTTGACTCTTCTTGCCCGTTAGCACTCGGGTGGTACGACGAAGAAGTAATTCTTTTGATTTTTAACCCTTTCAAGAACTTTGTGACTTTCAAACCTACGAACTGCAGTCCGTTGTCACATGCAATTTTCTTCTGGTATTCAAAATCGAGAGATTATGTGGTCCCATATGAAGTCAACCACCTCGCATTCTCCGATCTTTTGGTATGGACCTGCTTCAACCCATTTAGCAAAATAGTTAGTTAAAACCAAGAGGAATCTGACCTTTCCGGGGCCTGGTGGTAAAGGTCCAACTATGTCCATCCCCCATTTCATGAATGTCCATGGAAAAACCACCGAATGCAAAAGTTCTGCTGGTTGGTGAACTAAATGTGCATGGCATTGACATTTTTCGTACTTTTATACAAATGCCTTTGCGCCCTGCTCTATCCGGGCCAATAATATCCAGCCCTGATTAACTTGAGAACTAACAACTCTGCACCGGAATGGTTTCTGCAGACTCCTTCATGGACTTACTTCATCACGTAATCCACCTCCAAGGCCCCTAGACACCGAGCTAGTGGTCATCGAAATGATCTCCTGTATAATTGCCTATCTACGAGGCAATAGTGAGCTGCTTTAGTCCGCAGTGCTAGGGACTCCTTTGGGTCTTCGGGTAATTTACCATGCCTGAGATATTCAATGAACTCATTCCTCCATTCCCAAATTAAGTTGGTTGAATTTACTTCGTAATAACCGTCTACATCCAACGCTGAATGCATCAATTGGACGATCGTACTAGAATCAGATCTTTTCATCTCTGTGGACGACCCCAAATTAGCCAATGCATCCGCTTCAATATTTTCTTCCCTCAGAATTTGGACGATCGACCATTCTATGAATCGTGCAAGTAAAGTTTGAACCTTCTTTAAGTATTGTTACATGCGCTCTTCCTTTGTGTGGAAAATCCCATATACTAGGTTTACCACCAGATGGAGTCACACTTTATTTCGATGACCTTGGAGCCTAGTCTTCGAGCTAGTTAAGGTCCTACAACCAAAGCCTCGTACTCGGCTTTATTGTTAGTTAGTGGTACAGTACTAACGACCTGCCTTAGGGTCTCCCCCGAGGGTGTGATTAAAACTACCCTGAGGTCGGACCCTTTTACATTGGAGGCTCCATATGTAAACAAGGTCCAAACTCCTGATGTTGTCCCTGACACCAGCACTGCTTCTTTAGCAACCAAAGGCATTAACCCCAGACTGAAGTCGGCCACGAAGTCGGCCAAAGCTTATGACTTGATTGCAGTCCTGGGTTTTTATGTCAAACTCGCTGATTTTGAAAACCCACTTAGCTGAACGGCCTGATAACTCAGGGTTATGAAGGACATTCCTTAAGGGAAAGGTAGTCACAATGGCTATTAGGCGACATTGAAAGTAAGGCCTAAGCTTTCGAGAAGCAATTATGAGAGCTAAGGCCAACGTTTTTAGGTGCTGATAATGTGTCTCCGCTCCCGATAGTATTTTACTAACGTAATAAACAGGAAATCATGTACCTTCATCCTCTCGGACCAGAACGACACTTACCGCTACTTCCGAGACTGCTAAATAACTTAACAGTTGTTCACTTTCCCCAATTTTGACAATAAGGGAGGACTGGATAGGTATTCTTTTAGGTCCTTTAACGCCTGCTGGCATTCTGGAGTCCACACGAAGTCGTTTTTTTTTTAAAATAGATAAAAAGTGGTGACACTTCTCTGAGGACCTTGATATGAATCTGCTTAGAGCCGCTAATCTGCTGGTCAACCTCTGCACCTATTGTACACTTCTTAGTTGATCCGGAATGTCTTCGATGACTTTAATTTTGTAGAGGTTTACTTCGATCCCACTTTATGAGACGAGAAACCCCAAGAACTTACCAGAGCCGACTCCGAAGGCACACTTCTCGGGGTTGAGTTTCATGTTGTACTTCTTTAGAATGTTGAAAGTTTCTTGGAGATGTTTTAGATGGTCTCCTACATTTAAAGACTTAACTAACATGTCATTGATATATGCTTTCATCATTTTTCATATTTGCTTTCCAATCATATTATTAACGAGACTCTGATAAGTGACTCCGGCATTCTTAAGCCCAAAATGCATCATATTATAACAATATATACCAAAGTTTGTGATGAAAGAAGTTTTTTTTGATCTTCCGGGTTCATCCTAATCTGATTATACCCGGAGTAAGCGTCAAGAAAACTCATCAACTCGTGCCCAATCGTCGAATCAATCATTTGATCAATGCTTGGAAATGGTAAAGAATCTTTGGGGCACGTATTACTCAAATCCTTATAGTTTACACACATCCTAAATTTATTATTCTTTTTAGGTACTACAACTGCGTTGGCAAACCATTCAGGATGCTTTACCTCCCGTATTGAACCAATATTGAGTAGTCGGATTACCTTTTCTTTAACCAACATGTTCCTAACCTCTGCTATCAGGCGTTCTTTTGCCTTGCGGTGGGAAGTTTGGATCCAAGCTAAGTTTGTGGACCGCTCCCTCCAATGGAATACCTGTCATATCCAAGTGCAACTACACAAAGCAGTCAACGTTAGCTTTAAGAAAATGTATAAATTCTAACCTGAGCTCGGGAGTTACCCTGTTCCTAAATGGAACTTTCTTTCTAAAAATTCTTCGAGCAAGGCCATTTGTTCGAGCTCCTCTGTGGTTGACTTAGTTGCATCCATTTCTTCAAGTACCTAGAAGGATCTCGGTACCTGATAGGATTTCGATGACTCCTCGCTTGATCATCTTCAATCGAAAGGGAGAAGGCACCGGTTCCTGTAATTGTTATTTGCTAGTTTATTTCCCTTTGTTGCTTGAAATGGTTACCGCATCCATTTCCATTGATGCCAATTTTTTATCTGTATAATTCTTTTAGGTGTTGGAAACTTCAATAATTGATGATACGTTAATGACACAACCTTCATCTCGCGTATCCATGACCTTCCGAGAATCATGTTATAGCCCATATCTCCATCTACTACCGCGAACATGGTGGTCTTTGTTACACCTTCGGCGTTAGTGGATAGCAAAATCTCTCATCGGGTTGTCACACTTGTCAGGTTAAAGTCGGCTAGGATATTTGTCGCCGGAATGATGTTCCGGGTTAATTTTTCTTGCTCTAGAACTCTCCATTATATGATGTTGGATGAACTTCCTAGATCAACCAAAACATGCTAGATTTTAAAATCCAAAACATTGAGAAAGATTAACAAAACGTCATTATGTGGCAAGAGAAGTCCGTCAGCTTCCTCCTCCGTAAAGGTGATGTTATCTTCTGAGACTTCCTGGACTCTCTTGTTGTGAGTCACCGATATCTTCATCTTCTTCTTTACTGAAAATGTTACACCATTAATTTCATTTCCTCCGAAGACCATGTTGATGGTCATCTGAGGCGACCCTACTGCTGTCTTCGATGGCTCCGCATTGTCCCGGCTTCGACCATAATTGTTTTTGACACGGTCACTTAAAAACTCTCTAAGATGGCCATTCTTTAGCAATGTTGCCACCTCTTCGCGAAGATATCGGTAGTCCCCAATTTTATGTCCGTGAGTCCTATGGAACTCACACAATAAACTAGGATCCCTCTGGTTAGGATCCGATCGGATCGGTTTCGGGGACCGTGCTTATTTGATATTCCTCATCGCCAACACCAATTCTATGAAGCTGATGTTAAAGTTATAATTTGACAACCTGGGATATGCAGAATCTCGGGACCCCGACACCTCTTTCTCTTGCAATGACCTATTATTTTGCCCACGATCCATTCTTCTGTCGGAAGCCGGCCTATCCGATGACTGAAACCCTTTACTGTTGCGCCAATCGGCCCTCTCGTATGGTAAAAACGACCTCTAGAGGACCTCCGATCTGCATCAAAGTCATTTTTAAACCCATTATGTTTTTTATCGTGACCTCGTCCTTTGGACGACACCAAAGAACCAAGTTGGTCATCTTCTATCCTTATATTCAATGCGATTGTGGACATCTGCATGTATGGTTGCCTGAAACTCAAGCAAGCTCTTCTTCAATTTTTTGGAAGTGTCAGAACTCAATGGATTGAGACCCTTCGTGAATGCCTCCGCTGCCTATTCATCTGGAACCGCTGGTAGTAACATCCTTTCTTTCTGGAACCGGATTACGAATTCTTGTAACAACTCGGATTCTCCTTTCAAAATTCTGAATATGTTTGCCTTTCTGGCCTGAACCTTTCTTGATGTAGCGTGGGCCTTAATGAACAAATCTACAAGAATTTCAAAAAAATCAATTGAATGCTTGGGTAAGAGGGAGTGCCACGTCAGGGCCCTCTTCGTAAGGTTTCACCAAACTTCTTCAACAGAACCGACTCGATCTCATGTTGAGCCAAATCGTTGCCTTTCACTGTCGCGGTATAGGTTGTGATGTGTTCCTATGGATCCGAAGTCTCATCATATTTTGGTGTGTCCGGCATCTTGAATCTCTTTGGAATTAACTTTGGTTCTGCACTTGGATTAAACGACAATTGCGTGTACTTTTTTAAATATGGACCCTTTAAAACTTGTGGCATGCCGTAAATCTAATCTATCCAAGCGTGAAACTCCTTCGCATTCTAATCCATTTGTTCGTTCATTTTTCTCATGAATCTCATGAGCTCAGTTTTGAAAGGATCACTCCCGTTGTCATTCCTAGATCCGTTACCGGTCCCTCTGATTTCTTTGAAACTTACTTTGCCCCTTGGGGTGTTATCATCAATTTTTTGAGCCGTTTTATTTGCGGGAACACTAGAGGAAATTGGGGCCCTTCCGTTTGCGTTATTGGAGGTACCTGGCAATGTTTGTTTTAACTCTGTCATTACCCGATCTTGCCTTGAGAGGTGATCCATGAATTCTCTTTGTTGCTCTCTCAGGAGTTTGACCGTCTCTACAACAATAATCTGCATCATCAAGAGTAGGGTCCCGCACGTACCGAGGGTACTGACCTTCACGAACCGGGGTTGTTTCTTCCCCTTCGTTGCGGGTCTCGCTGATGGAATCATCACGATGGGATATTTCTTCTCGTTCACCGTCTGTTCCTGCGTTATGTGTGTTGTTGACATCATTAGCTGCCATATCTGTTTTTTATTAAGGAAAGAACCAAAACTAGTTAGTAATAAACGAATGGATCAAAGCAATAAGGCAGCTGTCTATGCCCCATAGTGGACGCCAAACTGTTTACCCATAAAACAATACAATTAAATTTTTAGCATGATTTATAAACAAACGAATCGATTTGATCCGAGAATGATAAGGAAATAGAGCAAAAATAAGATTAATAATTGAAAACAAAGAAAATAGCAAGCTTGATTCTGAGCTCGGTCTTTCCTAGGGCAAGAACAGTGGCAATGATATAGAACAATGATAAAATTATTTAGCTTGAGCCTGAAACAGTATGTTATAGCTTTTGTGTGCAGATTGTGTCATGTCCTTGCAAGAGTTGTCAATTTGATATTTATAACTATTCTTAGGGAGGCAAGATCCTAAAATCAAGCTCCTCTTGAATGAGAATAAAAATGTCATTGATGAGTGCATAACGGCTAGCTTTGAATGCAGATATTCTCTGTAACGGCTGCTTATTAAATGCTATCCAATGTCAAACCTTCGAGTCTTTGCCATCGGTTGTGCTTCCTTTGGGATTCATCCTGTATTGGTTACGCGCTTCGTAATCGATGCCGATTGTTCAACTTCCGCTTGTTCTTGGTTCCACGTGTCACCTCACTATTTAGCCACTTGTTATCAACAAGTTTCACCCAACACAATATCGATACCCAAGATTGTATAAACGGGTGGCAGCATGAGGTATGTGCTTGGTCCCACTTATTTTTACCTCTAAATTAGATCCAAAGTTCTTTATAATCCACTAACATATTGCCTATTAATCACTTATTTAGTACATGAATATATATATACAAATGAGAGAAATTGAAGAGTGATGTGGCACCTCTTATATGCAAGAAAACCTATTTATCCTTTTTATCAATTTTTTTAATCCTTATTTCTCATCTAAAAAACAGCAAAAATTTAAAGTTACATGATTTATCTTTTCCTTCTTAATACTATCCATTTATTTCTACTTCATTAGAATCTCTCTATTTTCCTTTGTATTGCTTCCTTTTTTTGTTCCTAAAATAAATTAAATACCACAATTATGAGTTAGTATCCAATTCTTGCTTACAAATGCAGACCGTAGATGCCTTCTTCCTTTTAATATGCGTTGGTTCCTCTTCTCTTTCCTTGTAATACCCCCATTGAAATGATCAATAATTGCTTGGGATGAAGATGTTCTTGAATCTCTAACATCATTTTATGGTAAAAAGACAAAACAGTGAGAACAAGAAGCTTCATCAATCTGCTTTGACGTTTGTATCATTATTTATCTTCTAAATTTCTCTTAACCTTTTTTTTCACGCTTTATTCTATAATTCTTTTTTGTACTAAAATATTTTAATTTTTGAACTATCAACAAGCAAGAGTTTGCTCTCATCAAGGTAAGTATCATTTACCTTCTCTTCAATAGTTTTGGATTTGAATATTACGCTTTCTATGGGTGTGTTTGGTATAACGGAAAATATTTCTTGTGGAAAATATTTTTCGAAAAATATTTTTTTGAAAAATAAGTAGTAATCTTATTCATTTTTCGACGTTTGGTATACAAATTAAGGAAAATAACTTCTCAAGAGTATTCATAAATAGTTTAGATACAATAAACATGAAGCCATAAACTTTCGAACCAACAACTTTCTGAACTCACAAATTTCACAAACTTCCGAACTGCTAAACTTTCGAAACCGTGAACTTTCGAACCCGTAAACTTTATAATTTCTAAACCCGTAAACTTCCAAACACATAAACCTCCGAACTCATAACTTTGGAACTTGTAAAATTTCGAACCTGTAAACCGAAAGATGAAAAAACAGAAATTCGAAATTACAAAAAAAAAGTAAAAAAAATTATTTTTTTTGCAGGGGGTAGCAGGGTGGGTGGTGATGGAAAAATAACTGAAATTTTAAAAAAAGCCTTTTTGGAGAGAGGGGGTGAGGTGGGTAGGCGTGGGGTGGGTTTGGATGGGCGAGTGTAGGGGTGGGTTGGTGAGGGTGGGGAATATGGTGGGAAGGTTGAGAAGGAGTTTTGGAAAATGTTTTCCGTTCTCTTGATAAGGAAAACATTTTTCTCCAATTGGAGGAAAATGAGTTCATAAGAAAAATATTTTCCAAAACATTTAAGCCAACTAAACATGAGAAAATTGAAAAATATTTTCCGAAAAATGTTTTTCTTCGTACCAAACACACCCTATTTGTAATTCAAATGTATCAAATGCCTATATAGCTAATTTCTTGATTAGTAAAAATAAAAAATATTGAATATGTGTAACACAAGTTATCTTTAATTTTTGTTTGTATGTGAGCACAAATGTGATTGCGAAAAATAATATTTTCTTTGTCAAATTGTGTTCAAAAACTTAGATTTTTTTTGTTCTCTTTCTTTTTTTTTTTTTCCAGTGAGAGCTGAGAAGCACTGTTGTGTATTGGCCAGCTATAAATTAGTTGCATTTAATAAGGAGGACAGGAAAAAGAAGGAAATAAAAGGAGTGAGGGCATTGAAGAAAGATGGAAGTTAAAACAATTGGTTGAATACTATAGTGGCAGCAAAAGAGGCCATAGAGTTCTGATGCTGAGGATTAGGGCAACAACTCCACTATTTGAAAGGATACTGTATATATATTTTACGTTCTCGCTCTCAGTTTAATCATGCATATCTTAAATGAGATAGACGTCTTTGTATTGGTCTAAATTTGGCAACTTGATAACTATAGATAGACAGGGTCGAGGACGGGGCCGACCTCGGCATAGTAGTGAGGAGTCGTCCTTAAAAGGATTATTGCCAAGGACGAGCAACTGGAGTTAATAAATAACGGTAGGATAGATCTAGAAAGGGATTGTGTTGTACTTTTTAGGGTTTCTTGGGAATGTTCCTTATAAATAGGAAGAGATAGATAACAAAAAAAGGATCTTCACTTTTTGATAAGAGCACATTATAAAGGATTGACTGTAAAGAATATATAAAAGTTGTCTTGTTCACTGACGACACTACTCAATATATGTTATTCGATCTACGTTTGTAAGATCCAAAGTTTCCTTATCCATCCTCACTTCTCATCTTTCCACGTTGCTGTCAGGTGGAAGATTCATCCGAGTCATATAATATTTGGGGTGATAAATTCCCACTTATTACATTTATTGCCATTGTCTACATTTATTGCATGTTCTTATTATAACATTCATTGATAATAATTGAACTCATATCCGACATTCATTATCCTCGTACACTGTTCATATCGCTGGTGTTCACCAACATAAGATCTAGAATTTATTATGTTTAACTAAGATTCACTCCCTATTTCATTATTAATTAGTTTTCAAAAAGCTTAACACTTTTTGGTCAAATAATTTGGCGCCGTCTGTGGGGAGGTTTTTGTTAAAATTTTAGTTTCTTCTAGATCATAAAAAAGAACAGCCATCTTTTCCTCGTTTGCACGAACTAACAATGACAGGAAAAGGAGATGAAAGACAGAAAGCAGTAGTGGTGTCACTACCAACATCTTAAATACCATCAACGAGGATGACGGAGAAGACGGTGAGAATGTAATGCCAAATGCTACACCCAGGCGGAGTGATTCACCTCCCCTTCATGGAAGTGTAACCGCTTCATGCGAAAGGGGAGCTTCCATGTCCACAGCTGAGGAAGCGCCACCAGCAGTGAAAAAATTACTGGAGGAGTGGCTGACAAGTACTCTAAATAACATACTCGACAAACCCGTTCAAAGGGCGAATAGAAACGTCGCGCAAGTGGATACCACAGCGACCACCGGCGAACAACTCGCTCCCCCAACAGGTAACACTCACACTGCTGTTGATGCAGGTAATAATGCACTTGCAGCCATTCTAAAGAGAATGGAAGAAATGAAAAACGAGAACAAAGCACTCTGCGACCAGATGAGAGAACATCAAGAAAGGGTCGATAAGATACTGGGCGCCCCAAAATTGCTGCCAAAACGGGATGTCGGCCGATTCGTTGAAAAACCGTATAGCGAGGAGGCAGCCCCGCATGCCACACCCAAGACCTTTAAAATGCCACCGTATTTGAAGATATACGACGGCACCACAGACCCCAAAGATCACATCATTCATTACGTCACAACGGTAAAAGGCAACAACCTTTTGAAGGAGCAGGTAACATCAGTGTTACTGAAGAAGTTCGGTGAGACCTTAACGGGGGGAGCCTTAACTTGGTACTCACAATTACCAGCACGTTAATAACTACGTTTGAAGAAATGGCCGACAAATTCATCATCGCCCACGCCGGGGTTAAGAAGGTGGAGGCCAGGGTGAATGATATATTCGTCGTTAGGCAATAGCCTGGCGAGGGACTCAGTGACTTCCTCGCTTGATTTAACAGGGTAAGAATGAGCTTACCAAATTTATAAGAAGGGATGGCGGTGGCAGCTTTCTAAAATGGGTTGAACAGGAATGGGTCGAGAGCAACCAGAAAGTTATTAAGAAGGCTCATGAAATACCCTCCCACCACACGAGAAGAAATTCACAACGCCTACTGCGCCAAGGTGAGAGCAAACAAGGATGACCTTAACGGTCTAACCCAATGGTTAACGTCGGTCCAAACAGAGTCAAGGAAAGACCATTGTAATGACGGTCGAAGAGATCAGGCAGGTCCACGCCTCAACCGAGACATGCATCAACCCTATGTCAGAACAGCCATACCACCATCTCCTCGACATGCAGAAGGGTCGTCCAGGCCGCATACATGGACTCAGCGAAATGAAAGAGGTATGCCTCCACTCTTATCTGCTCACAATTGTTGTGTTTTCACTTTAGTAATAATGTACGCACTAGAGAAGCTTGACACAAAGGTGAAGTGGCTACAAAAAAATGAAGTCCGACCCAAGTACCCGAAATTCAAACGTCCTCTGTAAATTTCACCAAGAGCGGGGTCAAAAAACCGAGGAATGCATAGCCATATGGCAAGAAGTAGTGAACATGCTGAACCAATGGCACCTAAGGGAGCTGATGAGCGACCGAGGACGAGCTAACTTCGGCCGCGGACGAGAACAACACCAAGGCCCTCCAAAGACACCCTCCTCTGCCCGCACCATCCTTGATCATCAACGGAGTCAATGAAGCAACAATCAACCATGTGAAGTTTACCACCAATCATAAACTGAAGCGGTCGATCACCCATGAACGGTATGATGACCTTGAAGATAGTATCATCTTCGATAAGTCAGATACCCACAGTTTGACTTTTCCTCACTTCGTGCTCTTATCATTACTTTACGCATTTCGGAAACTGATGTAACATGAATAATGATAGACGACGGATGCGGTGCGTGTATTATCTATCCTCGAGTTCTCACACAAATGAGACTCGAGGACAAGATTGTACCACGTTGCATAACACTAATAGGTTTTAACAATGCAGTTGAGCGTACCTCAGGGGAGATAACACTACCCGTTATGGATGGGGGCGTTGTCACACCTCCTCTTTCACTACACCCGCAAGGGCGTAAAGGAGTTTTTCCATTTAAAGGACAATCAGAATGGGATTTAATTATTAATTATTCAGAGTCGCCACTTGAGAGATTAATGGTGTCCCAAGTCACCGATTGAATCCCGAACCGAGGAAAAATATGACTCTGTTAACAGTCCGCGAACCAGAAATCCGAGTAAGGAATTCTGTTAACCCGGGAGAAGGTGTTAGGCATTTCTGGGTTCCGTGGTTCTAGCACGGTCGCTTAACTGTTGTATTAGATTTTATCTGATTTTAATATCTGCTAGCTTATGTGCCCTTTATTTGCAAATCGCTTTTTATCATTATTTAGTTTTTTTTTAAAAGAATTGCAACGTCGTGAAAACACGTTTCGAACCACGTCGCAATCAATGCACCCGTGGTTGTCAACACATTTCGACTTCGTCGAGATTTGGATTTGGGTCGCATCAATGCGCACCCGAGTTTAAGAAGGTATTTTAATTAAAACCGCGCCTAAAGATTCTAACGTAATATTATTTTGGGGAAGACCGCGGAGTTCGCTAAATGGCCATCCCAAATTCTAATCATTTTAATATCCAATTATTGACGGCCCCGCATACATGATTTTGTTGGGCGAAGTTCGTCTCTAACATTTTTTAAAAGGCCCATTTGTGAGTGACTACAATTTCTCTAGTGATAGAATATCCCTAAGAAAAAAAAAGAGAACTTAATTATATGTAAACTGAATAAAATTCAGTAGTCCAATCTCAACAATGAGCTGGACCACTGATGGGCCTCAGAAAACGGCCCAAAATTTGGTCAGGCAAGAGAAGGGGAAGCCCAGGTGACAAACAACAGCACCTGGGATCGAATCCCTTAAGAAGCCCAAACTTATGAAGGCCGTCCATGTAACAGCTTGAAATAACTTATCGCTGAGCCCAGCGAGGCACTGATTTCAGCTTAACCAAACGCCCCTGAAATTACCTCTAGATTAGTTTAAGTGTTCAATGATTAACAAAGGGGAAACAATACACATCTACTCGAATTAGAAGAATACTAGCCAATTGAATTCCAGTTTTATATACAGGCTAGCTTATCTACTGATATTCTGGTGAGTTCTTAGACATCATCAAGGTGAAAACCAAGCTGTAAACACGATCTCAATAACATAAAGCAGACTAACTATTCCTGAATTAATTCATGCCAACATTACTATCAACCTATCATGTAATCAACTAACACCGGTATTCACTTCATAGTAATCACATGACTCCGAAATATAATAGTTTATATAGTCCATTTATCACAAAAGCAAGCAAAACTTAAACAATATCCATGAATTAAACACTGAATACGTAGATCTGGAAATTAGCTAAATCAGAACTCAATTCTGTATGTAAATTTATTCTTCACATAATTCATTTCTGCCCACTTGAGCTCACAGTCATCAGGGGTACAGTTGTGTACCTGGATAAAGGAAAATATGAGAAGGAAAGAAATCAGCTACTTTGAACAGCAACAGCAACAAACTCAACAATATACCATCACAGAACAGGCCAAAAACTGCTTTTGAAACCAGAAATACAAGTAGACTCAACCGATCAATTCAACACACTTGAAATGCACTCCTAGCCCTCACAGCTGAACCTAGATACCTCTGCAATCCTGCTGGACCTAAAACCCAACTGAAATCCAAAACTAGTAATGAAACTGTAAAACTATTTTTGATTTCTTCATTTTTTGATGTTTTATTTTTGAATACTGGAATTGAAATGCTAGCTAGAATTGAAAGCAGGGAGGAGAGCTTTTGGTGGGGATTTTTTGGCTGAAAATTCCAGTCCCTTTCCTCAAGGCACTTGATGCCCTTTTATAGGTGATACAAGAGGGTTAATCAGATTTTGGGTTTTCTTTTTTAGTCCCTCCCCTATTTGCAGTTTAGTCCTCTTATTTCTAACTTGTTACTCAAGTAAGCACCTCTATTGTGCTGAAATGTGCACTAAAATCCTATTCTAGAAGGTCCTAGGGTATTCTTCTACCCATGCAATGCCTATACTGCCCTTTCATTACTTTGCAATTACTATTCCTATCAGAATTACCATTTTCCATGCCCAAACTACCCCTGAAAGCTTCTCAAAGTTACTAATTCTACCCACATTCTCAACAGCTATAACCAATCCCCTAAATTAATCCAAAACTAACTAAGACTGATTAATTAGAACTCAGAAATTAACTAATCAAGCTAACCAATCCCAATTGTTCAATCACACCAACTCAATCAAACTAGTAAAAACCAGAGGCCAGGGTCAATCAAAGCAAAGCTTAAGCTACTGATCAACATTAAATGAAATTAAACTAATTCTTAACCAATAAGCTCACAATCGACCATTCAAACATCAAACTCAGAACTAACAGAAATTGACAGAACTATACTAATACACAAAAATAAATCGTAAAATTAACAGAACAATTAATGAAATCAAGACTGTAACTAAACTTCAACCATGCAAGTAAAAGAAACAGGAAAACTCACGGAAGCATGAGAAACTCCGGCCAGTCACTGACGTCCGAATCCTTTCAGATTTTTGACACGCAACATCCCTAACCATCTGTTCTTACAAGAGAACACATGGTTAAGGATATTACGGTTCGAAATCATAAAGATTTTGGTTTAGGGTTTTGGCCAGAAATTCTTAGATCTGAAATTCGAGCTGCTTCACAGAGATTTGAAGGAAAATAATCATGGATTAGGGTTGAGGGAAGACCGAGGATTGTGTGGTGTGATTTTGGGCTGGTTTGGATAAACCTGCGATCTGACCGGAAACTTCAATCGAAGATTCGATGAGCTCCGGCAACATTCAAGAAAAACTAATAATGGGAGTGGAAAGAGGGATTCATGGGGGATCTATGGCGTTAATCTGGGTTTGAACGGTATAAGTGGCGTTCACCGCCGGCGAGGGATTTAGGGGCGGCGCAGATTAGGGTTTGAGAGGATAGGTGGGGTGAGGAAGACGAGGGACTGGGGGGGCTCTCCGACCATTTTAAATCAGAATCCTCGTTAGTTCCGGACTATTGGATTGATGAGATCCAGCGGTCCTGATTCAGAGACCACAAAACGACATTGTTTCGATTAGAAAGGGAAACAGACCGGGTTGCTGGTACTTGGGCTGGTTTGGATGAGTGAAAAGGGGCATTGGGCCAGGCGAATTTAGCAAAGAAGTGGCCCAAATTTTGGGTCTTTTTAAGACCACCTATTCCACTCTTATTTTTTTTCTCTTTTATTTCCTTTTTCTCATTTTTAATTTTTTTTATAATTTTTCTAATTTTTATAAAGATGTAAAACTAACATGAAATCCTGATTTTTTCAAAACCAAGACTAATTAATTCCTAAAATTGTTTAAAAACTATTTCATGACGAATTACCAATAAAAATCATTAAAATGCAAAAGTGAACTAATTTTGTGATTTTCATGTTTTGTTCTAAGCAAATTAAACCTTAATTGATACTAAAAAATATAAAACTAAAACCTAAATGCAAAAATGCATATTTTTGTATTTTATAAAAATTAGCATGCGCAAATAGAATGCAACAATTATCAGAAAATGACACCAAAATGCACAAAAATTGTAAAAATAAAGAAAAATTATTTTGTTTGGGATTTTGGGAATAATCATATTTAGGGCAAAAATCACGTGCTCACAGCTGCCCCTCTTTACTTGAAAACATGAAATGTTTTCGGGCAAAGATAAGTGAGCAAATACGAGCGATTTTTGCCCGTTTGAAAATTCCGTGTGAAGCATTTTTGAAAAGTTTGACCGCATCCTGCTTCGGAGGTTGCCTACATATCCTGGGCTAAACAGGAATCAGGTCAGTGTAGTTCGGGAATGTCTGGTAGCTGGGACTACCAGGAACTGTGATTTCACTGCGCTTGCTGCTGTTACAGCTTGCTGACCTCCCTTATTACACCACGTCAAAGATAAAAGAAGCTAAACTAACTATGCTATATGAATTACAAAAATCCTATCTAAATTCTTCAAACTTGCTCTTGTACTTCCTTGCTGCCTTGTTGTCTTGTGTTTCCTTGTTGCCTCATTGTCTTGTGCTTTCTCGATAAAATTCCCTGTTGCTATTCCCCTGGTGAATTGAGATGTTGTTCCCTCTCTCCAAACTGCTGAACTTGAATAAACTCGAATTCGAATGTATTCCTCTGTTATCCAGGCGGGCTCCTGACTGCTGAACTTAAAATTGAAACTACTCCTCTATTATCCAGGCGGGCTCCTGACTGCTGAACTTAAAATCGAAACTACTCCTCTATTATCCAGGCGGGCTCCTGATTGCTAAAATTAAATTGTATGTCTCTATTCTCCAGGCAGACTCCTGATTTCTGAATTTTGAACTCTGTACCTCTGTTCTTCAGGCGGGTTCCTGACTTCAAAAATAAACAAAGAGATTGATGGGAAGCTAACAACTTGCATTGTATCACCTCCGTTCTTCAGGCAGGCCCCTGATTGCTTAAAATTTGAATGGTATGTCTCTATTCTCCAGGCGGACTCCTGATTTCTGAATTTGAATGTATTCCTCTATTATCCAGGCGGGCTCCTGACTGCTCCAAACAATTATGAACCCAAGGTGTTACTTCTCACTGTACCAAGGCATCTTACCCGGGTATATGAATTACGTCCTATTATCCAGGGAGGTCCTGACAACTTGCATTTATTCTAATCATGCAAATTTTGCAATCAATTTATATTCCCCTATGCTATTCAGGATTATCTTGTATTTAATCAAACCGCACTTTGCGATCAAACCTGATTACTGCTTGTTTTTCCTTCTTGGAGAATTCCTCCTCAACGGCTAACTTTCTGCCCCTGTTTCAATCAAAGAAAATTTTGTCAGTTTAAAACGGTGGTTAGTTGATGGCATTCTTGCTGAAAAATCCTTCCACTGCCTTGCTTTGTGTTGACTGCCTTCCACGCACTGACCCTGAACCGCTTGACTTTCTGACCAACTTTTAAATTTTCCAACATCTGGCGACCTAAATGTTTTACACCCATGTTGTTATTTCACTTTTATGACCTTTTGTTTAAGCTTTTGCCTTTCCCACGACATTCCCCAATCATTTCACCGATGAAACTTCCGTTAATTCCCTATATTCCACTTGACATCAAGTTGTTTTTGACATGCTCTGACCACGTTGAGCTTTACAATTCTGGAAGCTGGTAGTGAGCTTTAACGTCCTTTCTGCTTGTGTTGACCAAAACTAGTACTGAAACACCTCAGCTAGATAAAACCCTCAAAAGAAAATGAAATGCGATGATTTTTGAGTTAAGGATAAGAAGAATCCAAAACCAGATGACTGTTTGAAAATAGAAGGAAAAGAAACTTATCTGAGCGAGACAGCTAGTACCAATGGTCGTGACATGCATTTTGGATTAATCAGCCCAATCTGTCCAACCAAACAACTCTCAATTGTCGTACCTCATTGCCCAGAACTTCCATCACTTGTTTGTTTTATCCAGACCTTAACCTTGTTTCCCTACGGTACCGCGAAACGGTTTCTATCAACAGACCTTTCTCAGTTTGCCATTTCTTACCTCACCTTCGCCTTGAGGTGCCCGTAAAGGTTTTCACCAACAAGACTCTCTCATTTATTTTTCCCTCAGCTCCCGTCGCCTTACGGTGCCCGTGAGGGTTTTCACCCATAAGACTCTCTCATTTTTATCTTTTGTTCTTCTTGCTTGAACCAGAGTGTTGCCACGAATTACCGCTACCTGCTCGACTTGGCATTTATCAAAAAATTGATCAGAAGGTCTTCCTTTGGACCGTAATGTAGGCTTTTGGATTGGGTTAGAAACAAAGGTATGAAAGGCTCAAAACAATTCAAATGGGTTCAAATTACAACTTTCGGAATCCAACTTTCACAACAATCACAACTTCTGCCCCAGTTTTTTGCTTGGGGATTTTTGGATTTCTATTTTGGTATGACTGAACCTCGGAGTAAGGCTGCCTATGTACCCTTTCGGGATCAAGTCAAACGTAGTTCACCGTATCATAATTAACTTTTGTTGTTGTGTTTTTCTTTTTTTTTTCTTTTCTTCCTCTTTCTTTTCTTTTTTTCTTTTCTTTCCTTTTCTTTTCTTTTGTTTTTCTCTTCTTTCTTTTCTTTTGCTTTTCTTTCTTTTTCTTTTCTTATTCTTTCTTTTCTTTTCTTTTCTTTCTTTTTCTTTTCCTTTGTTTTTCTCTTTTTTCTTTTATGTTCGGCACCTGTGTTCCCTGATAGTGCCATTGATTCCGAAAGAGGGGTATGAAAAATAAGTAAGGCTCAAAGGGGATGACAAGGGATAAAAGTATTTGGATAGCAGGACAAAACGCCTTCATCATTTCAATCTTTAAGATATGCCAAATACAAATAGATACATTCAGAACTAAAGAAATCATACATAATATCTCTTGACCGCATTGGAATTGATGGCCATTTCTATACATTTTCCTTCCACATCTGTCAAATACAATGCTCCATTAGACAACACTCTGGTTACCACAAATGGTCCCTGCCAGTTTGGGGCAAATTTTCCTTTTGCTTCAGCCCAATGAGGCAAAATCCGCCTCAGTACTAACTGTCCGACTTCGAATTTCCTTGGACGCACTTTCTTGTTGTATGCTCTTGCCATTCTTCGTTGGTACAGTTGGCCATGACACACTGATGCCAATCTCTTCTCGTCAATCAAACTCAACTACTCAAGACGGCTTTTCACCCATTCATCATCATTGATTTCAGCCTCTGCAACAATTCGTAGAGACGGGATTTCCACCTCTGCGGGTATTACTGCCTCAGTGCCATACACCAATGAATAAGGAGTTGCCCCCACCGAGGTACGAACGGTGGTGAGATATCCTAACAATGCAAAAGGTAATTTCTCATGCCACTGTCTAGATCCTTCAACCATCTTCCGGAGTAATTTCTTTATATTCTTATTGGCTGCTTCAACCGCACCATTTGCCTTGGGACGGTATGGAGTGGAATGCCTATGGGTAATCTTAAACTGCTCACATGTCTCTTTCATCAAATGACTATTAAGATTAGCCCCATTATCCGTGATGATTACCTTTGGAATCCCAAACCGACAGATGATATTTGAATGCACGAAGTCGACTACAGCTTTCTTAGTCACAGACTTGAACGTCTTAGCTTCCACCCATTTGGTAAAATAGTCTATAGCTACCAGAATAACTGTGCCCATTTGACGCTGCTGGATCAATTGGCCCAATAACATCCATGCCCCACGCAACAAAAGGCCATGGTGCGGACATTGTATGTAATTCTGATGGTGGAGAATGAATCAAATCTCCATGAACTTGGCACTGATGGCACTTGCGCACAAAACTGATACAATCCCGCTCCATTGTGAGCCAATAATAACCTGCTCGGAGAATCTTTTTTTCTAGAACGTACCCACTCATATGCGGTCCACAAACTCCGGAATGTACCTCAGTCATGATAGATGTGGCCTGTCTTGCATCCATGCATCTCAACAACCCGGGGTCTGGAGTTCTTTTGTACAACACTCCTCCACTAAAGAAAAACCCGCTTGCCAATCGCCGAATTGTTCTTTTCTGATCACCGGTGGCCTGTATCGGATATACTCCAGCCCTAATGTACTCTTTGATATCATGGAACCACGACTCGCCGTCAATTTCCTCTTCTATCATATTACAATAAGCATGCTGATCACGAACCTGAATCTGCAACGAATCAACATAAGCCTTATCTGGATGATGCAACATCGACGCCAAAGTAGCCAAAGCATCAGCAACCTCATTATGAATCCTTGGAATGTGCCTGAATTCTATGGCCTGAAAACGTTGACAAAGCTCATGCAGACATTGCCGATACGATATAAGCTTCAAGTCCCGTGTTTCCCATTCTCCTTGAATCTGGTGTACCAGTAGGTCCGAGTCACCCATGACCAAGACTTCCCGTACACCCATATCCACAGCTAATCTCAATCCCAATATACACGCCTCATATTCTGCCATGTTGTTCGTACAGTAGAAACAAAGCCGAGCTGTAACAGGATAATGCTGACCTGTTTCAGAAATAAGTACCGCTCCTATTCCCAGGCCTTTCATATTTGCAGCCCCATCAAAGAAAAGTTTCCATCCTGGCTTCTCAGCTTGTTCCAATTCATCAATGTGCATCACCTCTTCATCAGGGAAATAAGTTTTCAAAGGTTCATAATCTTCATCGACGAGGTTCTCAGCCAAATGATCGGCTAGTGCCTGTGCTTTCATTGCAGTCCGTGTTACATAGATAATGTCAAACTCTGTAAGTAGGATCTGCCACTTTGCAAGCCTCCCTGTGGGCATGGGTTTATGAAAAATATACTTCAACGGGTCCAAGCGAGATATAAGGTAAGTAGTGTAAGATGACACATAATGTTTCAACTTCTGTGCCACCCAAGTTAGGGCGCAACATGTCCTTTCTAGATGAGTATACTTAACCTCATAAGATGTGAACTTCTTGCTAAGATAGTATATAGCCTGCTCCTTTCTGCCCGTAACATCGTGCTGCCCAAGTACACAACTGAATGAACTATCCAAAACTGTCAGATATAGAATCAAAGGCCTCCCTAGTTCTGGCGGGAAAAACATGGGTGGGTTCGACAAATACCCCTTTATCTTATCAAAAGCCTCCTAACATTCATCAGTCCATTTGACCGCGGCGTTTTTCTTCAATAATTTGAAAATTGGCTCACAAGTTGCCGTGAGCTGAGCAATGAACCTGCTGATATAGTTCAATCTTCCCAACAAACTCATCACCTCGGTTTTGTTTCTTAGAGGTGGCAACTCCTGAATGGCTTTGATCTTTGACGGGTCTAATTCAATACCCCGCCGGCTAATTATAAACCCCAACAGCTTCCCAGATGGCACCCCGAAAGCACACTTTGCAGGTTTGAGCTTAAGATTGTACCTGCGAAGCCTTTGAAAGAACTTTCTCAAATCTCTGACATGGTCGGATTGCTGTCTAGACTTCACGATCACATCATCCACGTACACCTCGATTTCCTTATGTATCATATCATGGAATATGGTTGTCATGGCCCTCATATAAGTTGCCCTAGCATTTTTCAAACCAAATGGCATGACCCGATAACAATACGTTCCCCACAGCGTGATGAATGCCGTCTTTTCTGCGTCTTCCTCGTCCATTAGAATCTGATGATAACCCGCGTAACAATCCACAAAAGATCCAATATCATGTTTGGCACAATTGTCAATCAGTAAATGGATGTTGGACAGTGGGAAATTATCTTTTGGACTTGCCTTGTTAAGATCTCGATAATCGACACATACCCTGGTTTTGCCATCTTTCTTCGGCATAGGCACGACATTAACTAACCAAGTGGGGTACCGTGTAACTTGAATGACCTTTGCCTCAAACTGCTTGGTAATCTCTTCTTTGATTTTCACACTTATGTCCGTTTTGAACTTTCTCAGCTTCTGCTTGATAGGGAGGAGTGTCGGATCAGTGGGTAATTTATGAACCACCAAATCGGTGCTTAGACCTGGCATATCATCATATGACCATGCAAAAACATCTTTGTACTCATGCAATACTTTAATTATCTCCTCCTTGAGTTGTGGCTCCAGATGAACACTTACTTTAGTTTCCCGCACATTGTCTTGGTCCCCTAGATTAACTGCTTCTGTGTCATTTAGGTTAGGTTTGGGTTTTTCTTCAAAATGACTTAATTCTTTACTAATTTCCTCATAAGCTTCATCGTTGTTACAATCCACCCCATCATCACACTCGATTTCTTGTATTATTACTTCCGAGCTAGATTGGCTTTTAAAACTGGGCCGAAGATTCCTCATGCATGTCATATCATTGATATCAGCATAAAAAGAACTGTACAAAAGAAAAGAAAAATGGAAACAAAATTAGGAACGAAGAAAATTGCATTTCATTGAATGTCAAGATAACAAGGTTTTAACTCATCCAAACGGACGGAACATAGCAAACTGGATTACAAACCCTGGAATAATCCAGGTGACAAAAGGAAAACAAAACCCACTACCACGACTCCCTCCGAATTGGAAGAGGAGTAGCTTCCCAATTGTTGATGTTAGCATGTGGTCCGATGTATTGTATATCTGCTCCGCTTGACCCTTCCCCGGCCTCAACCATGTTCACTTCAGCAAATACTCTCTCGAACACCTTATCCAAATTCCCCTCTGACCCAATCAGTGAACCTGACACCTTTGCCAATGACTGTTTCTTGCTACCCGGCCTGACGAAGGACCTGGACAAGCGTGGAATTGGCTTGGGAAGAACCCAAGCTTTCATTTTCAATTTACGGGCCCTTCTAACATCTGCCGCTGTTGGTTTGAACCCCAACCCGAAGGTGTCCAAATTTTTGGGCAGGGAAACAGGTTGAATAATGCCCTGAAGTTCAGCCCCCAGACCTTTCCCTGGCACGAACCCGTTACTTAGCATTTCTGATACTACCATGACGGTTGCAGCTGCCACCCTAGGACATGGAATGCTTTTACCCTCGGGCACTCTGCTCACCGGGACCATGTCGAAGACCTGATAAACCCATGGTCCCTTATCATCTTCAGTTTCTATAAAGGGCACAATGGCATCATTCATGGCACATGTGGGATCTTCCCCATATAACACAATTTCTTGTCTGTCCCACTCGAACTTGACCATTTGGTGCAGCGTGGAAGGCACGGCTTTGGCCGCGTGGATCCATGGTCGACCCAACAAAAGATTGTAGGATACTGCAGCATCCAACACCTGAAATTCCATAGTGAACCCGACTAGACCAATAGTCAATTCGAGTACAATGTCCCCTACTGTGTTTGTTCCCCCTCCGTCGAACCCTCGAACACAAATGCTATTTTTGCGGATTCTATCATCATCGATCTTCAATTTGTTCAATGTGGACAACGTGCAAATATTAGCACTCGACCCGTTATCGATCAATGCCCGAGTAACCATTGAACCTTCACACTTGACCGTCAAATAGAGAGCTTTATTATGTTCTGTGCCTTCCATAGGCAATTCATCATCAGAAAATGCTACCCTGTTCACTTCAAAGATCTTGTTGGCAATTGTCTCCAGATGGTTCACTGAAATTTTGTCGGGCACATGAGCCTCATTCAATATCTTCATCAAAGCTCGGCAATGCTCGTCAGAATGAATCAACAACGACAACAACGAGATTTGGGCCGGTGTTTTTCTCAGTTGTTCAACAGTGGAATAATCTTGCACTTTCATCTTTTTCAGAAATTCTTTTGCCTCTTCTTTCGTCACAGCCTTTTTGACTGGAACTGGATTGTCTTTAGCGCCCTTAGCCTTTCTTAACTCTTCGGGAGCAAAACAACGTCCCGACCGAGTTAGTCCTTGTGCTTCACAACTCTCTTCCTCAATTTCCTTTCCTCTGTATGTCACCACTACCTTGTCATATTTCCACGGTACATCTTTGCTATCAACCATGGGTAACTGGACTACTGGTTTTATGACAACTGGTTCTACGTAGGCCCCTTTCACAACCACCACGGGTGCAGATGATGACCCTGGTACCACTAACTTGATTGACTCTGGGTTTTTTGCAGCCACAAATGGTCCCTTTCCCATTACCCACACTGGCTTGTCTTTTAATGCTTTTAATTGAACCACTAGCCTTGCACTCACTGTCTTTTCTTTGGCTTCCGTAGAACGAATCACCATAACCACCTGCGAAGGTTTTTTAGGCTCAATCCCCTTATGTATCAGTTCGATCATATTGGCCTCATAATGCGCTGGTAACGGATTTTGATTGATGTTTGGGGCCTCTGGAGCCTGTACTTTAATATGGCAATTATCAATGAGCTCTTGTATCACGTTTTTCAACTTCCAACATTTTTTAGTATCATGCCCCGACATCCCTGAGCAATACTCGTAGCTGACAGAATGGTCCAGGTTTCTGGGAAGGGGGTTTGATGCTTTGGATTCAATTGGGGTCAACATTCCCAACTGTTTCAATCTATGGAAGAGAGCAGTGTAAGATTCTCCCAGCGGAGTAAATGTTTTTCTGTTTGGGTCCTTCTCACTTCTAAAAGCTTGGTTTGGGCGGAAGCTGGTTCCTGGTCTGTTTGCCCTGGGAGGTGGATAAGTGTTTTGTGGGGGTGGATGTGTGTTTTGGGGATTCGGTGCACGCCATTGCGAGTGCACCGGAGGCTGAGTGTAGGTCTGGGCGTGGTGGATAGAAAAGTGTGGTTCTGGTGGTGGATAGTAGTGTTGTGGTGGGCCATATGGGGTATATTGGTAGTTTGGGTGGTGGGGTCTGGGTTGGTTGTAATAGAGTGGAGGGTTATTGGGCCTGGACCAAGCATTAGCTTCAACCGTAGCAACTTCTTCCTTCTTCTTCTTTCCAAGCACACCACCAGTACCGCTTTAGATGGCCTGGGTGGTTGTTTTCAATGCCGAGTTGCTCAAGATCTTATTAGATTTCAATCCCTCTTCAATCATGGCTCCCATCTTTACCACTTCATTAAACGACTTTCCGACGGATGTCACCAGATGACCAAAATAGGTAGGTTCCAATGTTTGCAAGAAGTAATCTAACATCTCACTCTCCCTCATTGGAGGATCAACCCTTGCAGCTTGTTCCCTCCAGCGGAAACCAAACTCTCTAAAACTTTCCCCAGGTTTCTTTTCCAGTTTCAACAATGACAAACGGTCGGGGACTATCTCAAGGTTATATTGAAAATGGCCAATGAATGCCTGTGCCAAATCATCCCATGTATACCATCGGCCGGGGTCCTGTCTCGTGTACCATTCCAGCGCGGACCCGCTCAGGCTTTGACCGAAATATTCTATCAACAATTCACCCTTTCCCCCAACACCTCTCATTTTGCTACAAAAGCCACGCAGATGGGCTACTGGGTCACCGTGCCCCTCATACAAGTCAAACTTTAGCATTTTAAACCGCGCAGGCAACTGAACATCAGGGAAAGGGCACAAATCTTTGTATGCGACGCTGACTTGGTTACCTAGACCATGCATGTTCCTGAAGGATTGCTCCAGGCTTTTGACTTTACGAATCACTTCCTCCTGTTCTGTATTCTTAACCGGTTTCTCAACCTCTCCCAGGATTTCAAAATGGGGAGAATAGGTATATGGCTCAGGCACTTTGAAAGTGGGTTCGAGAGGGTAATATTGGGTATCATGAGCTTGGAATAGCAGCTCACTGGACGATCTATGTAGTGGGGCTGGAGGAGGTGCCACAAAGACTGGAACCATGGGTGGTGGAGGGTTCTGTTTGGGGGTGGAGCTGGGGGAGCGTATGAAGTGGTACCATAGCCCTGGGTGTGATAGGGGAAGGCTGAAGATACGTGGAGAGTGGTGGGCTCCTGAGCTTAGGCCAGGGGTGGGATGTAAGATGGATTAGCGGGATATAGTGGTGCCGGATGTCCCTGAGACCATGCCCGATACATTTCAGCCATTTGTGCTTTTAACTTCCTCATCTCTTCTTTCATAGACCCACATCCGTTACCTCAACTTCATTCGAAGGGTCTACGATGCTGATTTCCGAATCCTGCCCTGTCATTTTTACTTGATCTATCGACCGGGTGTTGTACGGGTGAGTTGCCAGAATTGCCAATCAACTAACCACCTGCCTGGACTTACACATTTGACAACCACTTTGTTAGCGATTAGTTTTTAACAGATTTAACAACCGCACGTTGGCATGAATGTACTTATACAGTTAATCATTTCTATTATGCATTTGCTCGATCGCATGCGTCATCCCGGCACTTCGTTCCTTGTTTCTTTTTACCCTTCTTTCAAATTTCCTCACCTCATCCCTCTCTTGTGCTCTTCTCTTTCTTTTGTTTCTTTCTCTTTTGTGTTCCTGCTCATTTCTCTTTTGTTTTTCCGCTCTTTTCTTTCTTTCTCTCTTTCTTTGGTTTTTTCTTCTTCTTTTCTTCCTTCTTCTTTTTTTTTCTCTTATGATTACGGTCGAATCCTATAGAGATTGCCTACGTATCGTGACCCCGCACGAATCAGACCAAGCGTAGTTCATGAAAATAAATGCAGCAATACAGGGTGATTTTGTTTTTTTTGAAATTTTCAATTTTCATTACTAAAACAAACTATTACAAACTTAACACTTTTCGGAATGAAACTAACAGACGCAAATTAAAAGCAAATACAGACTCTAAGACTGCAGACGTACTTGACCTGGAAAGATAACGGACATACGAGAGACTGACTCAAAATGGTAGAAAATTACAAACACGGACTATGCATACTCTAGTGCTTCAAACTTAGGTGTCCGCGGGGCGTCGTTCGGCCTCGCCGCGGGCCTAGGATCCAAATCCCTTTCAAGCTGATATAACTCATTCATGGTTCGCTTCACATAGATCATCACTGCTGAGACAAAAGTAGTATAGGTCATGTCTTCACAAACCCGACATCTCCCGAAAATGGCATGAGCAATGGCTCTAATCCTGTCTTTTGTTTGATTCTTTTCTATGAGCAAGCGTCTTATCTGATCGTTGCACGTCTTTAAAGCTCGAGAGTCCTGCAGGTGTTGGTCTTGTAGCCTCTGCACTTCTACCTCCATTTGGGCCATCAAGTCGTAACAATGTCCACTTTCAATTTCAAAATCTCTAGCCTGCCTAACCGCTTTACCCTCAAGGGCAACCACTTTTCTCTTTAAATTGGCAACAATTTTCTCATGGTCCCTTTTCAACTGACCCAAGTACTGGTGACGCTCCTCTGTTCTTGTAGCCCACTGTGCTTTAAGTTCTGCCATGATATTCTCAGATTTTTCTAATTCATCCCGCCATTCCCTGACTTCGTTTTCCAATCTTTTTATCAATTGCTCATCGGATCGGCTCCTCGGTTGCTTATCGATGGTTATCTTCAATTGCCGGATTTGGGCCCTAAGTGCTTCATTTTCTAGAGCCAGTCTATTCTTTTCACCTTGATCCGCGGCAACCTGTACACTGTTCTCGAATTTCAGACTCTCAACTTGCTGCTTTAGTTTACCAATCTCAACTCGATAGCCTTCTTCCTTTGCTAACCAATCCCACTACTCTTGGGACGACTTGGCGAAATCTTCAAGATGAGGTCTTTTAGCCGGTCTCCCACATGCCACGTCACCTCTGAACCAATCATGATACCTTAGGGCAACTTCCCCTTTGACCCTATCTGACACACAAGTGTTTGCCATTAAATGTTGACACTCACTCCAGATTTGGCGAACCTTTTCCTCGGGGAACCGACCGTCAGGACTAATTTCGACCACTTGGGTACTCAGATCTTCATCTCTCGGTACTACTTGATACCTCCCGAGTTGCCTCAGAACCCGATATGGTGCATAGGGTTGGATGTTTTTGAGTCCCATCAACAAAAAATGCGACCGGGCTACTGGCATATATATGACTTCTTCGACAGGCGACCATCCAAGCACTCACTGTATCTGGCTGGCATTGAGGTTCCGAAATAATGATGTCCAGGCCGTGACTCCTTCAGGTAGACTAGTCCCTTTGATTCTTGTGTAAAATTCTCCTATACAAGTTTTCTCAATCGAACTATAACTCAATAGCTGAGAGCGAGGGAACAAATGCTCAGTCATCCACATTTGTAACAACAAGTTACATCCCTCAAAAAATTTGCCCCCAGCTTTGCACGCAGTGAGAGCCCGAAAGATGTCAGCCACGATCATAGGTGCTAAAGTGCTTTTCCCTATGGTTTGCAAGGTACTGACGACCCCCGCTACTTTCAAATCAATATTACCATCTTTCCTTGGGAATATTATAAGGCCCCAAAAAGCTATCATAAATGCCACCCGTCTGTGTTCCTTCCATTTTTGTCGGTTACTTCTACTGCATAACTTAAAGTCTGGATTATTGAACCTGCCCACGTGGCCATATCTATCATATATGAAGCGGAAACTGCAGAAACCCTTTGCAAAATCTGGATGATGAACTGTTCGGGGTATTTTTAAGGAATCCAAGAACCGGTGTATTGTAATGGCCCTAGGAGCAATTAAGTATTTGAACCTCAACGGAGCTTGATCACTTCCAATATACCCCGCTATTTCTTTCAATGTTGGGGTGAGCTCAAAGTCTGAGAAATGAAATACATTATGTGCTGAATCCCAATAGGTGACCAATGCCCTGATGATATCCCCCCGAGGCTGAATGTTTAATAAATCCGGAAGGTCTTTCAAATATTTTTTCACTTCGTCTTGCCCCTCTTTGCCTAAATCATTCCACCATAATTGCAGCTCAAAAGGGATTTTGGTCATTATTGAAAAGGGCTCATTTATCATCGTGCTCATCCTGCACATTTATTAAAGCGTTTAAACAAAAACAAAACTTTTATTCGACTCAAAAAAACTATCTAATACCCAGTTTATTCACGATTCTTACTTCTTCTTTTTTTTTTAAGATAAAAATACCCAGTATTGCAACACGGCTTTTCAACGCCTTGCGGACGAAAACTTAAGGCTGTGAGGGTCGGAAAAACAAAAAAATGAAAACATGACCAAAGGTGGCCATGTATGCAAGGTCAGCCTTCCGGCGTTCCGTTTGGGAACATTTGGCTATTTTTGCCAAAACAGCATCACCCAATTTATTTATGACCCAAAAATAAATTTTTTGACACATTTTTTTTTTGACTATTTTTGCAAAGGGGAGGTTGGACCCGATGAGGGTTGCCTATGTATCTCACGCCCTTTGAGAATCAAACCATGCGTAGTTCGGGCAAATTAACCGAACTATTTTAAAACATGACTCTTTTCCATTTTTATTTTTTTTGGCATTTCATAAGCGAATAAAAACTATTTTTAGAAACAAAACTCTTTTTTTTTCTTTTTCTTTTCAACAAATAATAAAACAACCTATTTTCCAAACTAAAAATAACAGACTCTTTTTTTTCATTTTTCACAGACAATAAAACAACCTATTTTTCCAAACTAAAAATAAAAGACTCTTTTTCCTTTCCTTTTTCAACAAACAATGAAACAACTTATGTTTTTCAAACTAAAACAAAGACTCTTTTTATTCTTTTCTTTTTCAACAACCAACTTTCCAAAATTAAAAGACTCTTTTTTTTATATTTTTCTTTACTTTTTTTTAGTAAAACAAAATAAAACATTTTTTTTCTCAGAATTTCGGCAAAGTTTCGACAGTGTTTGGGCATTGAGTTTTTCTAGGATAATCAATTAATTCCCTAACTGTTATTTCTCCTTTTCCTTTATTCTTTTTCTTCAATTCTCTTTTTTTTTCTTCTCAATTTTCCAACATTCCTGAGATTCAGAAACCGGTCAACATGCAGGTTCGAAACAAATATATGTACAGAGCAAGTACGATGCATCAGGTCGGTCTTTTCATTTCAGGTTGCTAATCCTAGACGGACCCAACCCTTGTGTTGAGTCCCCTAAGTCAAATGCAACGTGATGCAAATAAGCGTTCCTACTAGGGATCCGACATGAAGTCACGTTATTCTATGTTCAAAACCTGGGTCAGTGTTCTAGACTGTGTACCCGAGCGGACAACTCGAGTCGAGGAGGGGGCAACTTACCGGGAACTAAAAGGCCATCCGATTTCGCAACTTGTCCGGCCTCTTTCTTATTTCAAGGTATGACACTAATAGAATAGGGAGTCTCAACCAGTAAGCACATCCCAGGAGGTGAAGAGAGAAGGGTGTCGGCACAGTTTATATACAGTTCAGATAATATCAAAGCGGTAACATTCTTCACATTCAGCATAAATCATGTAGGAAAATCATATACAATTAAATACAACAAATTATCTAAGCTCGAATTTTGAACCCTGAACCAGAGATTCTGGGTTTTAATCCCCAGCAGAGTCGCCAGTGCTGTCACACCTCCTCTTTCACTACACCCACAAGGGCGTAAAGGAGTTTTTCCATTTAAAGGACAATCAGAACGGGATTTAATTATTAATTATTCAGAGTCGCCACTTGAGAGATTAATGGTGTCCCAAGTCACCGATTGAATCCCGAACCGAGGAAAAATATGACTCTGTTAACAGTCCGCGAACCAGAAATCCGAGTAAGGAATTCTGTTAACCCGGGAGAAGGTGTTAGGCATTTCCGGGTTCCGTGGTTCTAGCACGGTCGCTTAACTGTTGTATTTGATTTTATCTGATTTTAATACCTGCTAGCTTATGTGCCCTTTATTTGTAAACCGCTTTTTATCATTATTTAGTTTTTTTTTAAAAGAATTGCAACGTCGTGAAAACACGTTTCGAACCACGTCGCAATCAATGCACCCGTGGTTGTCAACACATTTCGACTTCGTCGAGATTTGGATTTAGGTCGCATCAATGCTCACCCGAGTGTAAGAAGGTATTTTAATTAAAACCGTGCCTAAAGATTCTAATGTAATATTATTTTGGAGAAGACCGCGGAGTTCGCTAAATGGCCATCCCAAATTCTAATCATTTTAATATCCAATTATTGACGGCCCCGCATACATGATTTTGTTGGGCGAAGTTCGTCTCTAACATTTTTAAAAGGCCCATTTGTGAGTGACTACAATTTCTCTAGTGATCGAATATCCCTAAGAAAGAAAAAGAGAACTTAATTATATGTAAACTGAATAAAATTCAGTAGTCCAATCTCAACAATGAGCTGGACCACTGATGGGCCTCAGAAAACGGCCCAAAATTTGGTCAGGCAAGAGAAGGGGAAGCCCAGGTGACAAACAACAGCACCTGGGATCGAATCCCTTAAGAAGCCCAAACTTATGAAGGCCGTCCGTGTAACAGCCTGAAATAACTTATCGCTGAGCCCAGTGAGGCACTGATTTCAGCTTAACCAAACGCCCCTGAAATTACCTCTAGATTAGTTTAAGTGTTCAATGATTAACAAAGGGGAAACAATACACATCTACTCGAATTAGAAGAATACTAGCCAATTGAATTCCAGTTTTATATACAGGCTAGCTTATCCACTGATATTCCGGTGAGTTCTTAGACATCATCAAGGTGAAAACCAAGCTGTAAACACGATCTCAATAACATAAAGCAGACTAACTATTCCTGAATTAATTCATGCCAACATTACTATCAACCTATCATGTAATCAACTAACACCGGTGTTCACTTCATAGTAATCACATGACTCCGAAATATAATAGTTTATATAGTCCATTTATCACAAAAGCAAGCAAAACTTAAACAATATCCATGAATTAAACACAGAATACGTAGATCTGGAAATTAGCTAAATCAGAACTCAATTCTGTATGTAAATTTATTCTTCACATAATTCATTTCTGCCCACTTGAGCTCACAGTCATCAGGGGTACAGTTGTGTACCTGGATAAAGGAAAATATGAGAAGGAAAGAAATCAGCTACTTTGAACAGCAACAGCAACAAACTCAACAATATACCATCACAGAACAGGCCAGAAACTGCTTTTGAAACCAGAAATACAAGCAGACTCAACCGATCAATTCAACACACTTGAAATGCACTCCTAGCCCTCACAGCTGAACATAGATACCTCTGCAATCCTGCTGGACCTAAAACCCAACTGAAATCCAAAACTAGTAATGAAACTGTAAAACTATTTTTGATTTCTTCATTTTTTGATGTTTTATTTTTGAATACTGGAATTGAAATGCTAGCTGGAATTGAAAGCAGGGAGGAGAGCTTTTGGTAGGTATTTTTTGGCTGAAAATTCCAGTCCCCTTCCTCAAGGCACTTGATGCCCTTTTATAGGTGATACAAGAGGATTAATCAGATTTTGGGTTTTCTTTTTTAGTCCCTCCCCTATTTGCAGTTTAGTCCTCTTATTTCTAACTTGTTACTCAAGTAAGCACCTCTATTGTGTTGAAATGTGTACTAAAATCCTATTCTAGAAGGTCCTAGGGTATTCTTCTACCCATGCAATGCCTATACTGCCCTTTCATTACTTTGCAATTACTATTCCTATCATAATTACCATTTTCCATGCCCAAACTACCCCTGAAAGCTTCTCAAAGTTACTAATTCTACCCACATTCTCAACAGCTATAACCAATCCCCTAAATTAATCCAAAACTAACTAAGACTGATTAATTAGAACTCAGAAATTAACTAATCAAGCTAACCAATCCCAATTGTTCAATCACACCAACTCAATCAAACTAGTAAAAACCAGAGGCCAGGGTCAATCAAAGCAAAGCTTAAGCTACTGATCAACATTAAATGAAATTAAACTAATTCTTAACCAATAAGCTCACAATCGACCATTCAAACATCAAACTCAGAGCTAACAGAAATTGACAGAACTATACTAATACACAAAAATAAATCGTAAAATTAACAGAACAATTAATGAAATCAAGACTGTAACTAAACTTCAACCATGCAAGTAAAAGAAACAGGAAAACTCACGGAAGCACGAGAAACTCCGGCCAGTCACTGACGTCCGAATCCTTTCAGATTTTTGACACGCAACATCCCTAACCATCTGTTCTTACAAGAGAACACATGGTTAAGGATATTACGGTTCGAAATCATAAAGATTTTGGTTTAGGGTTTTGGCCAGAAATTCTTAGATCTGAAATTCGAGCCGCTTCACAGAGATTTGAAGGAAAATAATCATGGATTAGGGTTGAGGGAAGACCGGGGATTGTGTGGTGTGATTTTGGGCTGGTTTGGATAAACCTGCGATCTGACCGGAAACTTCAATCGAAGATTCGATGAGCTCCGGCAACATTCGAGAAAAACTAATAATGAGAGTGAAAAGAGGGATTCATGGGGGATCTATGGTGTTAATCTGGGTTTGAACGGTGTAAGTGGCGTTCACCGCCGGCGAGGGATTTAAGGGCGGCGCGGATTAGGGGTTGAGAGGATAGGTGGGGTGAGGAAGACGAGGGACTGGGGGGCTCTCCGACCATTTTAAATCAGAATCCTCGTTAGTTCAGAACCGTTGGATTGATGAGATCCAGCGGTCCTGATTCAGAGACCACGAAATGACATCGTTTCGATTAGAAGGGGAAACAGACCGGGTTGCTGGTACTTGGGCTGGTTTGGATGAGTGAAAAAGGGGCAGTGGGCTAGGCGAAATTAGCAAAGAAGTGGCCCAAATTTTGGGTCTTTTTAAGACCACCTATTCCACTCTTATTTTCTTTTCTCTTTTATTTCCTTTTTCTCATTTTTATTTTTTTATAATTTTTCTAATTTTTATAAAGATGTAAAACTAACATGAAATCCTGATTGTTTCAAAACCAAGACTAATTAATTCCTAAAATTGTTTAAAAACTATTTCATGACGAATTACCAATAAAAATCATTAAAATGCAAAAGTGAACTAATTTTGTGATTTTCATGTTTTGTTCTAAGCAAATTAAACCTTAATTGATACTAAAAAATATAAAACTAAAACCTAAATGCAAAAATGCATATTTTTGTATTTTATAAAAATTAACATGCGCAAATAGAATGCAGCAATTATCAGAAAATGACACCAAAATGCACAAAAATTGTAAAAATAAAGAAAAATTATTTTGTTTGGGATTTTGGGAATAATCTTATTTAGGGCAAAAATCACGTGCTCACAGGCGTCACCCTAGAAACAATGTTCCATGTCATGAACCAGGACACAACTTACAACTCCATCATAGGGCGACCATGGATACACACCATGAGGGCCATCCCGTCCAGTCTATATCAAGTAATCAAGTTTCCTACTCTATGGGGGATATTCAGCATCCTAGGCGAACTACAAATAGCCCAAGAATGCTATTGCATCGCTTAGGGTTGTACATACACTCAATAGTTAAAGGGAACAAACTCAGAAGTGTAGCAATTACTGAAGTCGGGGGCCAAACTCGACGCACAAAAAGACATCATCAAGGACCTCGACATCGTGGAAGCCGCAGGGTTAATGGTATAAGACCTCGATCCCATCCAACTAGACAACAGTGACAACAGAAAAATGGCTTACATCGGCCATAAACTCTGAAAACCAGGTAAATTTCCTAAATTTTTAATAGACAACACCGATTTGTTCGCTTTCTCCCATACAGATATGCCAGGTATCCCGAAAGACGTTGCCACACATAAGTTGAACGTCGATCCACTCGACCCCTTGTACGGCAAATAAGAAGAAAATTTAACGCCGCAATCAACGAGGCCATCATCGATGAGTTGGATAAACTACTCGCTAACGGTTCCATCCGGGAATTAGAATATCCCCAATGGGTTGCCTATGTGGTCATGGTGAAAAATAAAAATGGCAAGTGGCGGATGTGCGTGGATTTCACGGACCTAAATAATTCCTGCCTGAAAGACTCCTTTCCATTGCCTTATATCGATCAGCTCATCGACGCAACAACGGGGCACGAGTTGTTAAGATTCTTGGACGCCTACTCAGGTTACAACCAAATCCTCATGGAGGAGGAGGACCAGGAAAAAACTACTTTCATCACCTATCAGGGAACATACTATTACAATGTCATGCCATTCAGGTTGAAGAACGCAGGGGTGACCTATCAAAGGTTAGTCACCAAGATGTTCAAGGACCAACTCGGCAAAACAATAGAAGTTTATATAGACGACATGTTGGTAAAATAAAAAAGGAAGGAGGACCATATCGACCACCTGAAAGAGGCTTTCATTATACTAAGGCAATACGACATAAAGCTGAACCCCAAAAAATTTGCCTTCGACGTGACTTCTGGCAAGTTCTTCGGCTTCATGGTATCACAAAGAGGCATAGAGGTCAACCCCGACCAAATCAAAGCCATTGAGGGAATACCTGAAGTATTAACCAACAAGAAATAGGTGCAAAAACTGACAGGCCTTATAGCCGCCCTGTCGAGGTTCATCTCACGATCCTCTGACAGGTGCCACAAATTCTTCAACGTGCTCAAAAAGAACAACGGGCTCCAGCGGAATTCAGAATGCATCAAGGCCTTAAGAGAACTAAAGGCATACTTGTCCTCGCCCCCACTACTCGCCAAAACAGAACCCGACGAACACCTCCTGACATACTTGGTCGAATCAGAAGTCGCGGTAAGCATAGTATTGGTCCGTAAAAACAAAGGTACGTAATATCCAATCTATTACATTAGCAAAAACCTGGTCGACGCCAAAACAAGGTACCCCCACCCCGAAAAATTGGCCTTGGCATTGGTCACAACTTCATGAAAGCTTAGACCCTATTTTTAATGCCACCCTATATCGGTGGTGACGACTTTCCCCCCTATGGAGCATCCTACATAAACCCGAACTGTCGGGGAGATTGGCCAAGTGGGCCATAGAATTGAGCGAGCACGATAAAACATATCAGCCGCGAATAGCGATAAAATCGCGGGTACTTGCCGACTTCGTTGTTGATTTCAGTGCTAAAATAATGCCCGAGGTCTAATAGGAAACTTACCATACCTCTCCCAGGCTATCCGATCTATGGGTCCTATACACCAGTGGAGCATCCAACATGTCAGGATCTGGACAGGGACTCGTACTCGAGGTCCCAATAGGCGAAGTCATCCGCCAATCCATACGGTGCCCTGATATGACTAACAATGAGGCCGTAATTGCAGGACTTAAGCTAGCTCTCAAATACGAAGCACGACGAGTCGTCCTCATATGCGACTCACAACTCATTGTCAACCAAGTCACATGGACTTTCCAAATTAAGGAGCAAAGGCTACAAAAGTACCATGCAGAAATTCATAAACTGCTGCCAGAATTCGGCGAATGTCGACTCGACCAGATACCTCGAGCACAAAACATCAAGGTAGATGGCCTCGCCAAGCTACAGAGTCCACCAAAAACATTACAAGAGAAAATGTGGTCACCTCCTCCACTTGTCAATAGACCAACTTGAGGTACACACTGTAAATTTGACTTGGGACTGGCGTAACGGTATTATAACATATTTGCAGGAGGGAGTACTCCCATCAGATAAAAAGGAAGCCAAAAAGCTTCGAATGCAGGCGACCAGGTACAACATCATAAACCACGACCTATACAAAAGAACATTTGGAGGCCCCTTGGCAAAATGCCTAGAGTCGAACCAAACAAGACGCGTACTCGAGGAGGTACATGAAGGCCACTATCGTGCCCATACCGGCAACCGAGCCCTCGTCAGATGCCTCATTTGAGCGGGTTTTTTTTGGCCCATAATGAAGAAGGAAGCCGCCTACTACTTCAAGAAGTGCTAGCAGTACCAGAAATATGCTCCCATGATACACCAAGCAGGCGAGCACCTCCACTCGGTTACATCGCCATGGCCGTTCATCAAATGGGGAATGGACATTGTCGGACCCCTTCCAGCAGGGTGAGGTAATATACAATTTCTTTTGGTTTTAACTGACTATTTTTCCAAGTGGGTAGAAGCAGGTGCGTTCACCCAAATACGCGAACAAGAAGTTATCACATTCATATGGAGAAACATCATATGTCGCTCCGGCATCCCCAAAGAAATCAGCTGTGACAACGGACCCCAATTAACCGAAAAAAAGACCGCCGAATTTTTCAAAATGGCACATCAAGCGAATACTCTCCACGCCATATGTCGGTAACGGCCAGGACGAATCTTCCAACATAACAATACTAAATATCTTGAAGAAAAATCTTGAGGACGCCAAAGGACTAATGGCCGGAATTGCTACCAGAAGTACTGTGGGAACCACATATTCACTAGTGTATGGGACTGACGCCATGATACCAGTCGAGGTCGGGGAACCTAGATTGAGATACTCCAATGAAAGCGGACCAAGCAACGACGAGAACAGGAAACAAGACCTCGACGAGGCAGAGGAGCAAAGAGACATGGCTTACATAAGAATGATAGACCAAAAACAACAAGCAAAACGGTACTACAACAAAAAAACCAAAGTACGACCACTCAAAGTCGGAGACTATGTACTCAAGGCCAAAACACAGGCGAGCAAAGATTCAAGAGAAGGTAAACTAGGAACCAATTGGGATGGGCCATACAAAATCACGACAGCATCAAACAAAGGATCATTCCAACTAGAAACAATGGAGGGAAAGCTACTACAAAACAATTGAAACGTCGCCCCACCTCATATACTTCAACTTCTGAAAACGGACGCCCTCCAAGTCATACTATTTTTCCCTCGCCCGGGTTTTGTCCCAATTGGGTTTTCTCGGGAAGGTTTTTGATGAGGCGACGAAGGGACGTCTCGAAGTTCAAGTATAATTCATTGCCCCGCTTGCCGACTACTTCTCCAGGCCGAAAGATGAAGGGACTAGGTACACTGGAACTTCTCCAATATTTAAGTATGGAACACACAAAAACATGTAATATTCTCCAATGAATGAAATAAAGCAACATCTTTGCACTCCACCAAATCACTTTACATTTTACATTCGACCTCACTCGAATTACTTTACATTCGACCTCGCTCGAATCATCTTACATTCGACCTCGCTCGAATCATTTTACATTCGACCTCGCTCGAATCATCTTACATTCAACCTCGCTCGAATTACTTCACATTCGGACTCGCTCGAATTACTTCACATTCGACCTCGCTCGAATTGTTCGATGTTCGACGTTCGACCTCATCAAACCTCGATCTCATCCGATCTAAATTAAACCTCAGGTCAGTCTATGTTTGACTCAACCAATATCAACCATATAAAAATAGTCGATAAATCAGGGGTTTCCCCACATAGCAACAAGAAAAGAGAATGAGAATCAAGAAATACATAGCAAAAAAGGGAACTGTTCCATTTCAACTATCGAATTACAATGCTTTTTACAAAGGGCTCAAAGATGCCCTCACAAAAATAACAAAACAAAACAAAAACTAAGTACAACAACTTCACACAACATCATCCCCATCGGCGTACTCATCATCGTACCAAGGATTAGAGGCAAGCCTATCCGTGGCGTCATCATCCTCATCCCCGCCAGGCGTACCAGGGTTGTAACCACAAGCTTCACAGGCTGCACGTGCCTTGACACGAACGCCCTTAAGCTCTGCTTCAGAAACTTTCCTGACAGCCTTCAAAGATTTATACACATCAAGTTGAGCCTCGGCATGAACCCACATCTCATTCAACTCCCGCGGCACACCGGGATTGGCAGAAGTATGAGATGTGGACGACTGTGACTGCCGTCGCGCCTCCTTGGCCCTCAAGATAACGATCTGCTCATTTAACCTAGACAACTCCGCCTCCAAATCCTGGATTCGTTCTTCTAACCTCGCCACCTTAAACACCAATGTGTCCACCTCATTAGCCCGCCCGGACCTGCAAAAGTAGAGGGCATCTTCTAGAGCCACCGCTTCAGCCATAGTGGCCATTCTGCCTTTCTTGGCATGACTCAATTCTTCAGCCTTGGCACTCAGCTCACCCCTTAGATCGATGACACTTGCCTCCCTTTGCTCGAGTTCAGCCGTTAAGGATGCCAACTGCGTTTGAAGGTCAGCATTCTCAGCCATCACCCCTTTGCTCACCTCTAGCTTGTCCTCTTTGACCTTTAGAGCTACCTCAAGTTCGCTACACATACTGATGGCCCTTATAAGCTCATCGTCCCTCTCCCTTAGATCTTCATATTTGTTCGTCAGCTCGTCATCTTTCTATTTAAGCCCATCACGAAGCGACTAAATTCGCCATCCTGGATAAGGAAGTTGGCCAGCGTTCGGTGCTTAGTACGGTACTTCTTGTACTTGGAGGTCATCTTCTTGAAAATGGTCTTCCTCCTCTCCTCCCACCAGTCATGCTTGATCCCCATGATAAGAGTCTGACAAGCAAAAAGAGAGGAGTCAGTGTGAGCAAATTACACATACAAAACAAATCCTACCATAAAAGAAAAAGAGAGAGCACTTACTCGTAGAGCCATGCCAGATATGCCCAATGACAAATCTGCATCGTTCATCGCCTGTAGTGACATGTTCTCAAAAGCCGCGCACAGGGGAGCAAAGGCTGGCACCGCTTGTTCTAAGTTGGCCAAAAGGTGTAGTCTACGAGAATGAATATGTGTCATTTAGGACCCTCCGTCCTTATCTCCGCACGAGTGTTCCTCTCCAAGAAGGCTCGTACCTTCTCAGGGTCGATATCCGAGCCAGAGTTATCGTCTCTCGCAGGGACCACTTTACTTCCCCCGGCCGCTAACGATGCGCCACCTTCTACGGCCTGTGTAAGCTATCCGCTACTACGACCCCCCTCAACCCCATAGGGCATCCTCTCCATAATGACACTTGCCGTGAAAACGGTCTCTACGTCTAGTGTAAACGCAGATTCCACTTTCAAAGCAATGAATCTTTCCAGTTCGACATCAGCGACAACGGCCTTCCTGGTTTCCACCCTTCGCCTTTTCCTCGAAGTGACTCCTCACCGTCAGATGGCTCATTTACAAGATGATAGATGGGCTGGGAAGAGATCTCATCCTGCACGACAACAATTTGAGGGGCGGAGTCCCTCATCGGCGGAACTTGAGTCCGATTTCCTTGAGCGGACTCGGCTAAGGCAAATTGCTTTCCAACCGATGCGATAGCTTGGGAAAATGCAGGCACTGGAGCTTTCTTTTTGGAAACTCGCCGACCTAGCGCCAAAGGGAGGTCGCATTAAAGTGCAATGGTAAATAACAATAAACTAAAGAAATGACACTTACTAGACGAGATCTTGGGTCCAAAACACTTATGAAAGGATGTCCAATCACAAATTCCCACTATGGGGGGTAACACGCGAGCTACCCAATCTTCAATATCGAAGACGGGAGAAGGTGCACACCTCTCAGCTGAAAAACAAAAAAGTCGTGAGTGAGCCGAAAATGAAAGAATGAAAGAAAATAACGATCATACAGTAAGATAATTACAATTATAGTTCCATTGCTCGGGAAACCCAGTTACGTCTGCTACGAGGTGCTCAGTCTTGATGAAGAAGTACTTATGCGAAAACCGGCGATTCGTCTTATTGTCCATCCCAGCCACCAATTCTCTGGTCCCACGATTTCGTAGGTGTATCAAAGTACCTCTACAAAAGCTAGGTGGAAATAGATATAGCGGGTGGCAAATGTCGACCTCACAGCCGGCCAACTCTGCATACTTCGCCAACATCAGAAAAACTTTATACAAATAAGGGGAGAGTTGTGCTGGGCAGATATTGTAAAATCGGCAAAATTTCTCTGTCAACGGGAGGAGAGGAAGAGAATAACCAATTAAGAACGGATAGACATAGAAAGCACAATATCCGAGTCAATGAACCTCTACGATGTCGCTTCCGACCGAAACAATTTTGACGTGAGGAGGAATGCGATATTTAGACCGGAGGTCGGCTATGTAAGGTGGTCCCGTCTCAGAAAGCTTCTGAGCAGGAGCAGGAGCGGGTTCCTTTGGGAAGTAATGTCTAACCAAAGGGTTCTTGGGGACTATCTCTTCCGCGGTGGGGAAGCTTTCTTCCTCTTCAGCCATGAATTCCTCACCGCCGGGAGGAAGGGCCACCGATAATGTAGTGGCATCGGAAACTACGTCATGAATATGGGAGGATTTTGACATATTTTCGTAACGAAAACGTATGCAACAAAATCTGAAGAAGATATTGACTGGGTAAGAAGTCAGGGATTAGAATTGAAGAGGCTGCAAGGAATTGAAAGCGAAGATCAAAGAAGAAGATCAAAGAAGAGCTATGCACATGTGAAATGAGAAATGATGGAAATTTTCAAAAATGAAGCCCCCAATCTATTTATAGGGTTAGGTGGTACCAGAATCGAAGTAGCAGACCGTCAATGGCTCCAAAATTGAAACAACAGAAGCACAAATATTTCATCGAGAAGACGAGTAATGATGACGCCCGTGGCCATGACGTCACCCCACATTAGCCACACCAACCGCAGCCTCACTGGCCATGTCATTTTTTCGACCTCGGCCGATTCGACTTAATCAACACGAACAAATTTCTTCTAAACGGATGCAGACCGGGTTCGCTTATTGAGGGCATGCAAGACCACGACCTCAACAAGTGGAGGGACTAAATATATTGGCCTAAATTTGGCGACTTGATAACTGTAGATAAACATGGTCGAGGACGGGGTCGACCACGACATAGTAGTGAGGAGTTGTCCTTAGAAGGATTATTACCAAGGACGAGCAACTGGAGTTAATAAGTAACAGTAGGATAGATCTAGAAAGGAACACAAGGAATATTCTTTTGTATATTCCTTGTGTTGTACTTTTTAGGATTTCTTGGGAATGTCCCTTATAAATAGGAAGGGATAGAGAACAAAGAGGGGATCTTCACTTTTTGATAAGAGCACATTGTAAAGGGTTGACTATAAAGAATATATAAAAGTTGTCTTGTTCACTGATGACACTGCTCAATAATTGTTATTCGATCTATGTTTGTAAGATCCAAAGATTCCTTATCCATCCTCACTTCGCATCTTTCCACGTTGCTGTCAGGTGGAAGATTCATCCGAGTCATATAATATTTGGGTGGTAAATCCCCTCTTATTATATTTATTGCCATTGTCTACATTTATTGTATGTTCTTATTATAACATTCATTGATAATTATTGAACTCATATCCGACATTCATTATCCTCATACACTGTTCATATTGCTGGTGTTCACCAACATTAGATCTATAATTTATTATGCTTAACTAAGATTCACTCCCTATTTCATTATTAATTAGTTTAACAAAAAGATTAACACTTTTTGGTCAAACAATCTTTCTTTTTTCTTTTTTGAATGTAAATTTGCCTTTATTGTGCCAGAGATTTTTAAGATCCCAAATTCTGTCAATATGTTATCAAGGGATTGATTTTTAAAACTCAAAATTCTAGAGTATTATTTTGTGTCATCTTTAGAGGCTGGATTTTTTTAAAATTTTGAGTATAAATGTAGATTGACGAAATGGAAGGAATCCTAAAAGTTCTAGAGATGGCCGATCAAACTTGAAAGGTAGTACTAACATATTTAACTCTCTATAGGCGTCATCATCATCCAAGAGTCATAGGGATGGTCTTAAGAAAAGTTAACTTACACTTCTCTTAGATCTTTATGTACATTCTTTTTCATACTTTTGTATCATTTTCTTATAATTAATTACTCATTTAATTAGCCCGAATTAGTGCCTTTATTGTAGCTCTATAACTTATGATAGTAGAAGTAAAAATGGAAAGAGAAGGAGATATCAACAATAGAATATAAAGAAAGAGTAATTACTCCACTATTATTATTATTATTATTATTATTATTATTATTATTATTATTATTATTATTATTATTATTATTATTATTATTATCATTCTTATTATTAATAAACCATCAACCCTTAAGGATTATCAGAGACCTTTTTAGCAGCTCTTAGAGATGTTAGAAATTTGAATTTCAGACAGTCTCTGATGAGTTCAATTGAATCTACTGTGGCCTATGGCCAACATGAGTAAGAATAGCTTGATCAATTGATTTGCTTCCTGAAGTGGAGGCAATATCAGTTGGTCCTTTATTAGTACTCATTTCTTTTATTAAAACAGTCAAATCATCAAGTTTTTTATCAAGAGAACCGATTTAAAATTCTTTTATATTTTGAAAGAGTCTAGATTCTTCATGGTTAATATGCAAGAGAAGTTATTTCTTCAACATAGATATGAATCCGTTTAGCCGGACATAGTCACGACATGGAAGAGAAGCGAAGTAATTAAAATACTATATAATAAAATAAAATAAACAAATACCCTTAAGGCTGGGACGCAAGGCCTGAAGATGATGAACTTAAGATCTCTATTTACTTCAAGAGTAATTACAATTGAGAGAGATTTACAGTAGAGAGAGGTTTATAGAGAGAAGGAAGAGTTTAGAGAGAGAGGGGAATTTTTCTGATGCCTCCTCTTAATGAGGGGAGGATCCTACTTATAGAAGAAAGAAAAAACATAACGAATCTTTGTACAGTAAAATGGGTCCCTTATATGGGTCCCTTATACAGTGTATCTACTGTGTATACAATGTATGTACTGTTGATGTGGGGTTTTTAGTAATCCTATCTGATAATCATAGTCTCCTTTTTTCCAATTCTTTCATTTGTTGGAGGAAATCTTCCACCTTGTCTATGTCTTTGTTAGATAATATTACTTCTAATTGCACAGACTGGGAATCATCTTCTGCGATATCATCGCCACTTGTTTCACTTCGCATTGAAGTGTCGGATTTCTCATATTGATTTATCGACTGAAGCAAATTTCTTTTTACTTCTTCCAAATACTGATTTATCATTTTAGTTTTATCTCCTTCTTGCACTGAGATCCTCATGGCAATGTATTTGATTGAGTTATCATCGATCATCTTCTTTTGAGGACTGGTTGAATATTCTTGGATTTTTTCTTTAATGGAATCCAAGAGTTCTTGCCCATATAACATTTTGGTCTTGGGATCTGTCTTACTTAATTTATCCCAAAATTTATTATACAACATCCTGTATAAGCAAGAGATTTGTTCTTCTGTAAATCCTAATTCTGGAATCCATTTATGGATCCATGGGATAGAGAACTCAATAAAGAAATATATCTGATCAATCTTTTCCAGGTGGCATATATGATCCGCGTTATAAAGATTGTTTAAATTTGGGGAAATCTTGGCCTATTTTTTGTATAACTTAAGGAAAGGGTCTGGTAAGATCTTCACTGTCGGACTGTGGTATAACCACCAGTTTAAAAACCAATTAAGAATAGGTTCTGCAAATATCTTTGCACATACCTTTATAAACCAAGTATGTTTATGCCTTTCGTTATTGTAATAAAGTACTTTATCAAAGGCTTGGATATAATCCCAGTATGTAAAGTTCATCAAGGATTTGTTAAGGCTTATCTACCTTTCTTTCATTGTGGAGATTCCCCAATCTTCAACAAATATAACATGTTTAATAATAATTTTGGAGAAGTTATAAATATTCTCGTTGGTATTATAACCAGAAAAGTGCTAAAATTCTGCACTTCCTGTACTAATAAGAATAGTTTCATAGTATGAACGAATTTTGTATGACTCCCCTGGATAGTATAACCCATTGATCAAAGATATTTGGAATATTTTCCATGGCTCATTCTTTCTCTGAATCTCAGAGTTTTCTAAAAGAAATATCATTTCTTTATTTACTAGCTTTTCGTAAGATTTGATATCATCAGTGTCTTCTTCTTTAGCAACTGAAGCAAATGTATCACTTTGCTTTTTAGCGGCCAAAAATGCCTTCAAATGACCATATAATGGGCTATCGTCTGGAATATCCTCCAGATGGATAGAGGGTGCTGAGGAAGATTCTCCTAACCATTGAATAAATATTTAAAATGGATTAGATACCCATCCCCAATAAAAGAGACCTGCTTTCTAGATTATATGACGTCAATATATTTTCAAAATTTGATTTAAAATCTGGATATTGGAAAATTCAAATTTTTAAAGAGCATACTATAGAACTGCTTTCAATGTTCTATTCGGTCAATATAAATGGAATGTCATGCCTTTTGGTTTGAAAAACGCCCCTTCTGAATTTCAGAAAATAATGAATGATATTTTCAATCCTTATCTAGATTTTATCATCGTTTATATTGATGATATATTAGTATTTTCTAAAACTTTGGAGATGCATATAAAGCATCTTGATATTTTTTAGAAAATTGTTATACAAAATGGTTTAGTAATTTCTAAACAAAAAATGAGCTTATTCCAAACTAATGTTCGATTTTTGGGTCATAATATTTTCCAAGGAAAGATTACTCCCACACAAAGATCGATTGATTTTGCCTCAAAATTTCCTAATGTAATTACTGACAGGACTCAATTACAAAGATTTCTGGGAAGTTTAAATTACATATCTCCTTTTTATAAGAGTTTATCTCATGATTTAGCACCTCTTTATGATAGGCTGAAAAAGAATTATAAGCAGCCTTGGACTGATCAACATACTATGTTAGTTAAAAATATTAAACAATGTGTTAAGTCTTTACCTTGCTTAACTCTTGCTAATCCTGCTTGGAAAATTATTGAAACATATGCGTCCAATATTGGCTACGGTGGGATTTTAAAACAAGTAAATCCCAGCAATAATTGTGAATATCTGATAAGGTTTCACTCGGGAAAATGGACAGAAGCCCAGAAGAAATATGCGACTGTGGCCCATGAAATGTTAACTATTGTTAAATGTGTTTTAAAATTTCAAGACGATCTTTATAACCAAAAGTTTTTAATAAAAACTGATGCTCAATCCGTTAAATATATGTTTGATAAAGATTTCAAACACGATGCTTCAAAACTAATATTTGCTAGATGGCAGGCTCAACTAGCGCCTTTTGATTTTGAAATTCAGTATAAAAAAGGAATTGATAATTCCCTTCCGGATTTCTTATCCCGGGAATACTTAGATTGATTATGAATTTCTACACAACTTTTCTCGATGAAGAATTGTTAATCACTATTCTTAAAGTGGTTAAGTTAAATAGAGACTTACATGGTCTCATTATTGAAAAAATCATTGATAGTATGGTTAATATGATAGAAGATGAATTTTCTATTCATGATTATTCTGATGATATCAGAGATGATATGCAAGATTATTACTTCTCTAAATAAACTGCTTTGTTATAGGTGCAGAATGGACCCCTCGTGGGCCACCAGAGGCAGAGGTAGAGGAAAAGGAGGAAGATCATCCACCTCCTTAGGAAGATCATACTGGACTTAGATGTATGACCCTTAGTGAATTTAGATGGTACAAAGATATCTTTATGAGTAGGGTTATGGAAATATCCGAGAATAACTATGAGCATTGGAAAGCTAAGTTTATAGACGGCCTCTCCTCCTTATTTGCTGAAAGAGTAAGAAAAGTATTAAGGGGTAGTTACGGTGAAATTTCATATAAGAATTATACCTATGGTAAACTTATAGGAGTATGTACACAAGAAGGATTAAACTTGTGTAATGAGCTAAAACATACATAGTTTGATTATGCAAAGCACAAGTTTCGTAAAATTCTTGAGGAATACTGTTTATATCATCTTTGCTATAAGCATAAAAAAACCAAGTTTTAAACTGACTCCATTTATCACTAAAAAAATTCTTTTTGAATATATTTTCGTGTCCGAGAACCAGGGCTAAAATCAATTTGGTGTGGAATCATTAAGTACTATTGGGGTCAAAATCCATCTCGGATACAGAAGGAATATCTTTATCAGAAATATTATCATTGTCCTGAACAATATTTGTCTGAGGGTTAACTAGAGAATAATAGTAAGTTTGCATTCTAGGCTTGTCAGCATACCTACTATTGAATTTAACTAAACCTTTGAGTTTATTAAACTCTGACCACATCTAATTTTTATAATCAGAAACAGTCTCAATTTTATCAGCAATTTTCTATGATAAATCAATTGGTCTAATATTTAAACTAGATAAGGATTGAAAATATCATTCATTATTTTCTGAAATTCAGAAGGGGCGTTTTTCAAACCAAAAGGCATGACATTCCATTCATATTGACCGAATGAAACATTGAAAGCAGCTCTATAAGTATGCTCTTTAAAAATTTGAATTTGCCAATATCCAGATTTTAAATCAAATTTTGAAAATATATTGGCGTCATATAATCTAGAAAGCAGGTCTCTTTTATTGGGTATAGAGTATCTAATCCATTTTAAATATTTATTCAATGGTTTATAATTTATAACTAATCTAGGAACGCCACGTTCCTTTCCTACAACATTATTCACATAAAATGCCGAACAAGACCAAGGAGATTTTGAGGGTTTTATCAATCCCTTTTGTAACAGACTATCAATCTCATTTTTGCAGAATTCGACCAATTCAACGTTCATTTGGCAAGATCGAGATTTAGTAGGATTGAACCCATCAGAGACTGTCTGAAATTCAGATTTCTAGCATCTCTAAGAGCTGCTAAAATGGTCAGTCATGCCTAAGTTATCAACTCCCTCGTCAACGAATGTAGCATTAATAACTGTGGCGTTTTCTTCAACGGATAAATAATTATCCCACCAACCACGAAGTTGGTCAGTAAAGCCTGCAATAATTATTTTGCAAATAGTTCTATCTGTATTTTTAACACTTTTACAGATAGTTGAGTACATAAGCATTCTATGAACAAGAATAGTTTGAGAATGTTTATAACTTCTCCAAAATTATTATTAAACAGGTTATATCTTTTGAAGATTGGGGAATCTCCACAATGAAAGAAAGGTAGATAAGCCTTAACAAATCCTTGATGAACTTTACATTGGGATTATATATCATCATTGTCTTCTTCTTTAGCAACTGAAGCAAATATATCACTTTGCTTTTTAGCGGCCAAAAATGCCTTCAAATGACCATATAATGGGCTATCTTCTGGAATATCTTCCAGATGGATAGAGGGTGCTGAGGAAGATTCTCCTTTAAGGAGAACCTTTGAGTTAATCAAGCTTGCACCAGGATCGGGTAAGCGGGCGGTAGTCCGCACGACCATCCAGATGTAGCTGCTTTAGTGCATTTAAAAGGTTGGTGGTAGTCCGCACGACTAGTAAAGATTCGAAATATACAAGAATTTTATTATAGTTTTAATGACTGTATGGAATGATCTATCCTTTTACCCAAGCAAGAGGCATGTCTAGGTCCGATACATGCTCTTATTGAGCCCATGTGTCTCGCGGTTCTAACTGTGAAAGAGAGAGCCCTTTTGACAACTTCAACATGGTATAGTGTCACAGCTGGCTAGACGGAGCCACTAAGGCAAAACCAATAAGAGTAGTACCAGAGTCGACTGTACCACCATCTTGGAACCAAGCCAAGAAACTATATTAAAATTCTTTTATATTTTGAAAGAGTCTGGATTCTTCATGGTTAATATGCAAGAGAAGTTATTTCTTCAACATAGATATGAATTCGTTTAGCTAGACATAGTCACGGCAGGGAAGAGAAACGAAGTAATCAAAATACTATATAATAAAATAAACAAATACCTTTAAGGCTGGGACGTAAGGCCTGAAGATGATGAACGTAAGATCTTTATTTACTTTAAAAGCAATTACAATTAAGAGAGATTTACAGTAGAGAGAGGTTTACAGAGAGAGGGAAGAGTTTAGAGAGAAATAGGGGAATTTTTCTGATGCCTCCTCTTAATGAGAGGAGGATCCTACTCATAGAAGAAAGAAAAAACATAACGAATCTTTGTACAGTAAAATGGGTCCCTTATACAGTATATCTACTATGTATACAGTGTATCTACTTTGTATACAATGTATGTACTGTTGATGTTGGAGGTTTTAGTAATCCTATCTGATAATCATAGTCTCCTTTTTTCCAATTCTTTGATTTGCTGGAGGAAATCTTCCACCTTGTCTATGTCTTTGTCAGATAATATTACTTCTGTTTGCACAGGCTGGGAATTATCTTCTGCGATATCATCGCCGCTTGTTTCACTTCGCATTGAAGTGTCAGATTTCTCATATTGATTTATCGACTAAAGCAAATTTCTTTTTACTTCTTCCAGATACCGATTTATCATTTCAGTTTTATCTCCTTCTTGCACTAAGATCCTCCTGGCAATGTGTTTAACTGAGTTATCATCAATCATCTTCTTTTGAGGACTGGTTGAATATTCTTGAATTTTTTCTTTAATGGAATCCAAGAGTTCTTGCCCATATAACATTTTGGTCTTGGATCTGTCTTCATTAATTTATTCCAAAAATTATTATAAAATGTCCTATATAAGCAGGGGATTTGTTCTTCTGTAAATCCTAATTTTGGAATCCATTTATGGATCCATGGGATAGAGAACTCAATAAAGAAATATATCTGGTCAATCTTTTCCAGGTGGCATATATGATCCGCGTTATAAAGATTGTTTAAATTTGGGAAAATCTTGGCCCATTCTTTGTATAACTTAAGGAAAGGGTCTGGTAAGATCTTCACTGTCGGACCGTGGTATAACCACCAGTTTAAAAACCAATTAGGAATAGGTTCTGCAAATATCCGACCAGAAGCAGATTTTACCAAATGAGTGGTTTTCTGAAAATATTTAGCAGGAACAAGTCCTTCTTGGATGCAGCTTACATCTGCCCCACTATCAATCATAGTTATATTAGTTATAAAAAAATTATTATCAATCAAAATAGTACATTTAATGTACCATTTATGGGCAGTTACAATTTGCATCATTCCTAAAAACATATCAGATTTTTCATTAATCGGATCATTTCTATCAGAAATTTCTTTTCCCTTTTCATTAGATAATTCAGAAATTCCTTTAGCCGAAAAATCAGTTAGAGAATTATTTTTCTCACTTTGTGTAATCCGGTGATCACAAATCATTTGATTTTATTTAAGAGACTTGATATCCCTTTTCAAATTTTCGATTTCGACTTTTAAATCGTCAAAAGAAACATCTCTACTTGGCGTACTGGTCATGTGAAGACGTTTATTAATTTCAGACAAAGAATAACGCGTAAAATATTTAAATTCGTTCTTTTATTTTTCAAAAGGTTTTGAACTACTAGAACTAGAAGTTGCAGCTAGATTAATAATTTTTTCACGAAGTTTTTCATCAGTAACTTCCTTTAAAAGCTCTATTACATTGTCAGATGTAATAGTTTTCATATTTAAATCCTGAAATTGTGATTGCAATTTATAAAATTTATTATCATCACAAGTACAATTATCACTTTTGCAATTAGTGCAAGTATTATCAAAATCTTTACCACTATCAGATAAATCAATTAAATCAATTTCATCTTCAGACTCAGTCTCAGAGCAATAATCAGATTCTGATCCAGAAGCGTATAACAAGCTATAAACCTTATTACGTAATTCATCATCTAGTTCTAAGGTTTTCAGCTTTTGAAGCTTGCAATTTGGAGCGATATGACCAAATTTTCCACACTTATAACACTTAATATCAGCAAAATCTCGCTTAGATCTATTCTTTGTAAATCGAGTAGATTTACGATAAGCTTTTCTAGCATCATGTTCTTCTTTAGATCTATATCTAGACATCTTTTTCTTATATGGGCTATCAAGGTTTGGATACCTATGATACCTATTTTTCTTTTTCCTATTATGGGTGGAAGTTTCGGGTAAACCGAACTGGGTACAAAAATTTCCTAATTGGGATCTCTCTTTAAGCTTATCTATCTTAAGCTGTCTAGAAAGCTTTAGTTCATTACACAAGTTTAATCCTTCTTGTGTACATACTCCTATAAGTTTACCATAGGTATAATTCTTATGCGAAATTTCACCGTAACTACTCCTTAATGCTTTTCTTACTCTTTCGGCAAATAAGGAGGGGAGACCGTCTATAAACTTAGCTTTTCAATGCTCATATTTATTCTCGGGTAGTTTCATAACCCTACTTATAAAGGTATCTTTGTACCATCTAAATTCACTAAGGGTCTTACATCTAAGCCCATTTAATAAAGTACGGACGGTCTCATGCTGACTGGTAAATCTACCATTGAAATGTTCTAGAATTGTGAGGACAAGGGTATAAACAACATCTTCTCTACCTTTAACTAGAGTCATGCCTAAGTTATCAACTCCCTCGTCAACGGCTGTAGCATTAATAACTGTGGCTTTTTCTTCAACGGATAAATAATTATCCCACCAGCCACGAAGTTGGCCAGTAAAGCCTGCAATAATCATTTTGCAAATAGTTCTATCTGTATTTTTAACACTTTTACAGATAGTTGAGTACATAAGCATTCTATGAATAAGAATAGTTAACTGTCTATCAGTTGTACCATCAAGATTCCATTCATAAATTTCGGAACCACTGTAAAACGTATTAGTCTGATTCCAATCGCGTTCCTCAATCAACACATCTTGAGGAGTAGGACGGGAATAATAGTAAGTTTGCATTCTAGACTTGTCAGCATACCTACTATTGTATTTAACTAAACCTTTGAGTTTATTAAACTCTGACCACGTTTTATTTTTATAATCAGAAATAGTCTCAATTTTATCAGCAAAATTATGTGATAAATTAATTGGTCTAATATTTAAACCAGAAAGCTTTTTATCAAGGAGTTGTGCTAAGTCATCAAGAGATTTAAATTTAAAATCCTGAATCTCAGGAGGTCTTTGAACATGAGTAAGAATAGCTTGATCAATTGATTTGCTTCCTGAAGTGGAGGCAATATCAGTTGGTCCTTTATTAGTACTCATTTATTTTTTTAAAACAGTCAAATCATCAAGTTTTTTATCAAGAGAACCAATATGTTCTCCTAAAATTTTGACATATAAACCCAAATAATTGTTTTGAGAAATTAATTTATTAATTTCTGCGATGCTAACAACTGCAACATTATCATCAATAAATTTTTGAAAAGCAGTGAAGGTAATACCAGTATTATTAGGTAAAATAAATGGGGCATGAGGAGCAATGGTATCAGAGCCTAGGAACTTTCAGGGTAAATATGTAATAGATCTGAAATATTCAACATATATATGAAGTTTTTGGAATGGATTTTGGAGAAACAAGTACTAAAAGTACTAGACTTGAAGAGATAGATATACCTCAAACCTTGATTTGTTAAATAAATGGACAATTCCTAAAGTTTATATTAAAACCATTTATGATTATGGTTGGTTTGATAAACTTTCTTCAAAATAATTGATAAAAACGACTGAACAGTCTTTAGCGTTAAATTCTTCTGAACAGACTATTCGTTTGTTAAGCAAATACAATATAGATTTATATAAACATCATTATCATTACCTGTATATTAGTATGGTTCAAATTACGTTTAAACCATTAACCCTTAAAGGATTACCGGAGACCTTTTTAGCAGCTCTTAGAGATGCTAGAAATCTGAATTTCAAAAATACTCAACCCAATTTGCAATTATCTCTTTCTGATGTTAATATTCTTGATGCCTTGACCTTAAATGTGCATGGTTATAATTATGCGCCTGGTTCTAAACTTATATGTTTATCTTATAGGATATATTTCAAATTATTGTCCACTTTGAATCCTCGATGTAAGTTATACGATACTTCGGATCAGACCATATTGGTGGAAACCAATTTTGCAAGGTCTAAAGTCACCACTAGGAGACCTATTAGGTGGGAAGAAATTCATTTCCCAACAACTTGGACTTTAAATTCGGTGATATCCCCTAGTCAGATCACTAATGACTTGTCAAATACTGAATGCTCGCATGTTACTGAAAATCCGGATGGTAGGATTTGTATTCAATTCGATGATAAGTCTACTATTTATAATAGACATTCATTTTCTAATCATAGACTTTTACCTGCTATTCAACATATTTCTCCTGTTGAACCAATCTATGGTCCAACTCGCAATCGTGCAGCCTCGTTACACACTATCACTACGAAAGTTAGTAATAAGCCTGTCGAAAGGGTTAAAGTTAACCCTCAGACAAATATTATTCAGGACAATGATAATATTTCTGATAAGGATATTCCTTCTGTATCCGAGATGGATTTCGACCCCAATAGTACTTAATGATTCCACACCAAATTGATTTTAGCCCTGGTTCTCGGGCACGAAAATATATTCAAAAAGAATTTTTTAGTGATAAATGGAGCCAGTTTAAAACTTGATTTTTTGATGCTTATAGCAAAGATAATTTAAACAGTATTTCTCAAGAATTTTACGAAACTTGTGCTTTGCATAATCGAATTATGTATTTTGTTCCTTGGTTTATAACAACTTATTTGCCTCTTTATATAAAAGTTTTAGAAAGATCTTATATTATTATTATTATTATTATTATTATTATTATTATTATTATTATTTTAAGTTCTAAAATGAATATTTATTTATTATAAACTATGACATTAGTATATCATTCAATTTTAGGTAAATGGAAAAATGTAACCATCATAAAAAACAATTAATCTGCTAAATTACTTCGAGAAAAATATGACATATGCTTGCATTTTATAGGGATGTAATAATGTGAAATGAGAAAATTCGTATGTAGCAGAGTCGGAGTTTAGTAGTCTTATTATCGACCGCGCGAAGCGCGGGTGAGTTTTCTAGTTATCTTATATATTATAGAGTAAATTCTCCTTCCACTAGTTAGTATTTGACTCAATAGCTATAAATAAAATTAATTATCTAGTCTCACAATTAATAAGCATATTAAAAAAAATAATCGGATTATTACAAAATAAATTCAACACAAGCGGCTCAACTTGTAAAATATTATATCTATATTAAGGTTTGCAAGTGTCACAAAATAATATTGTCTCGTACTTTACGCATACTAACTTAAAATCTTAGATCACAGTTCCTGTACATATATAGTCCAAGCTGAATACAGAGCGCTGAGTGAATGCACCATGAGAATTACATCTACATATAGTAAAGTAATAACCAAAAATAATTTAGACATCGAGTTGACTATAACGTGAAGTTGAGATCAAAATGGCTCTGATCACGAATCACGGAAGTTGGTTCCTCATTCTTTGAAGATGTTGTCAATAGATTCTGCACTTGGTATGGCGCTCTGGCCGTGTCTCTGGACGCCACCAGAAAAGAGAAATAAGTGAGACTAGTGGCGGAATCAGAAATTTATTATACAAGGGATTCAAAAAAAAATTAGGATATTACAATTGGTATTTAAACCTATGACCTAAAGCAACTTTTGAACCCCCTTCACTATATAATAATTGAATTTTTTTTTTTTTACAATTCACATATAACAAAAAAAGAAGAAGAAGTTACTTTTACCCTTTTTGCACCGTGTAATTTTCCAGCGAAAGGGGTTTGATAGTAAAAATAATATTGGAACTGAACATGTTTGTGTATACTACAGCTAGTTGCAGAATTAATCCTTACCTATCTTTCCTCCTGCCAAGGAACCTATGAAGTGCAGATCTTCTTGCAATAGGTAAATCTGAAGTGGACAAACACAAAACACCTATCATAAAGCAAATTAAGAAAATTATAAGTATAGCTCAATCTTAAATCCATCCAATGTATCTTAAATTTCGTTTACGATCTTGGCATATACATTAAGAAAATTATTTAATACTATCATGAGTCATAAATATTATTCGACTACATTATCCATTATCGCTCATCAAAATGGATAATAAAACTGATACTTTTTAGAAAAGTAGCCTCAATGTACACGCGTTGAGCTAGAAAGAAATCTACCAGGGCAAAAATATATAGATGCAAGATAGAAAAGAGGAGTGCATGCTTTTTCCTTTTCCATCCGTGAATTGTCAATCAACCCATTCGTACGGTCTATGCTATAGAATATTTCTTAAACACACGACTTTTATACAAGGTATCAGACTAAAAAATCTATTTTCTTTGTGATTTTGTGGTTAGTCTTTGAAGAATTCACTTAGAATAAAGAAATTCAGAATATTACCTCAATCTCTGAAAATTAAATGATATAGTATAGCTCATTTATTGGAGCAAGGTAGTTGATATTTCATAAATGGGCACTTAATTTGTTCGGCTAAATATACAGTGTGATTTAGGAAAAGTAATTAAATGCTTACCAAAGGTGTTAGCAGCAGAATTAGGTGGACCAGTTTTATCCATACTGGTAGTGTTAAAAACGGCACAAGAATTGTGAGGGCTTCCTTTGCTAGCTAATAACATCATTGCTCTTGCTTTATCAGCTGGGAAATCATCAAACACTATTACTTTACCCCCATAGAATATAGACAACTGCGCTGCTTTTAACTCCTTTTGTATCTCTTTACTGGAAAAAGAAGAAAAAATTAATCATTGTCACAGATTAGCAAACATAAGTAGTCTTCAAAATTAAATGAAGAAAGGAACGAACCTACTGTTGCTGGCTTTATTTATTGACGCTTCCATTTCTGTAAAAGAATTTGTTGTGCCATTTTGATCTATGTCTTGCAATTGGTCCATTGTCTTGGTTGATTGTTCTTCCATGTTTGTCAAAAAATCCATGGTTGCAGTTTCCGTCACCTGAGATATATCAGTTTTTCCTGATCTTGTGTAACCTATAGCGGTCAATGAAAACCTTAGAGATCAGGAACCAAATTACATGAGATATATCCTCGTGCATAAATCTTAATTATTAATGGGCAAAGTTATTTGATAATTGGACGAGTAGCAAATAATACTCGCGTCCAAGCTGACCGAAGAAGAACATCAATATTATAAAAAGGAAAAAGCCTAGTCATGACAACTTTGATCCAAGCCCTACTGGCATGTTTTTGAAGCTTTTAAATGTGGATAGAGTTGCAATAACAATTTATAGCTTCTACAACATATTTCAGGCTTATTAATTATCCCCCTCTTTCTCCGGTTCCAGATCTAGTACGGGAACTCTATTATTTTGGCAAAAACTTTTTTATATTTGGATAAAGATAATGAAGGTTAATTAATTTAGCCAATCTTTTTTACAGATTTGGCTCGAAAATGAAAAATATACAGTTGGAATAAATAGTCATTGCATCTAAAGAAGAAGTAACACAACTGAAACTAAACTTTTATTATTTGGCCGAAAATAATGTAGTTGCAACAATTTAGTTTGTGCACAGTTTGCCCAAAGAAGGAAAAGTATATAGTCAAAATAAATAGCTACTGCATCTAAAGAAGAAGAAAAAAGGAATATGCAGTTAGAACTCCATTAATTTGGCTAATTTTTTTTATTTGGCTAAAATGATAGAGTTTCAACCATTTTTTTTTGTAAAATTTGGTCCAAGAAAAAAAAATACACAATTGAAATAAATACCTATTATATTGCATCCAACAAATATATAAAAAGAAATATAAATTTGGGGTAAATGTTCATTGTATATTAAGAAGAGGTAAAATCATTGTATATGTATCACTATGTTGTAATTAACGATTAAAAAATTACCCTATTTGAAAACTGGTTTAGTTGATTTTTCTTTACTCTCATACGTCTAAAACAAAGTGTATCCACGCTCTTTGCCAAATTAGTTTCCAAGAGGTAAACGATAACAAACAATCAAGTTCAAGGAGATAATATATATAGTTAAGACAATGCAAAGTTTTATATATATATATATATATATATATATAACGTGTCAAGTTTAAGAAGGTTTTTAAATATTCTGTCGGAAATTTTCCTTAAAATTTAACTCCATATAACAAGAAGGGTTGCTCCGATAGTCAGTAACCCCTCACCTATAATTCCAAGGTTGTGGGTTCGAGTCACCAAACGAGCAATAACTCCAAAAAAGGAATCAAAGAGGAGGGGAATTGAAAAAAAAAAACTCCATATAAATGAAGTAGAGAGAAGGAAGTAAATTAAACAAACAAATATGGAAACATAACAACTGAAATAATGGAGCTTAATTCTTTGGCTATTCCGATAAAGGGCAGGCCGGTGCACTAATTACTCCCGTTATGTGCGGGATTTGGGGAAGAACCGGATCGTAAGGGTTTATCGTATGCAGCCTTACTCTGTGCATTTCTACAAGATGCTGATAATGTAAAAAAGAAAAAATCTATACGTGCGATTTCTCCGTCGCCATTGATTCCAAGATTGATGATATCTTTAAGGGTAGCCTTTCCATTGAGATACTGACTCAACAAGTTACAAGTCTGCATGTAACTACTTTTGCCATCTGAAGAAAGTTGCAAACTTGACATGTTTATACACTGCTAAATTATATTTATCTACTTAATTATACAATTCTTCTCTTTAGCTTGAGGGAAAATTATAAGTTTTGAAGAGGGAAATATATCTTGATCAATGGACAATGGTAGGTATACGGAGCTCAGGTTTTTGTTGTGCCACTAAAAGTTGTGCTTGTGGGGTTGTCTTTATTTCTTCATCTATTAGACAACCTTTTCACTTTCAATTATCCACGTTTAATTTGCTTCACCAAAACACAAAAACTGTGTATACTACTAAGTTACTCGCACGGGTGTAGGTGTCCGATACGGGGTACGGATTTAAAGGTCGGATCCTTTAGATTCTGGGATACTGATCCTAATACGGGTACGTGTATGGGTGCAGGGATCCCGCTAACAATAATTCAAAATATTAAAAAAAATTCTAAATTATGAGAAATTTTGTGGAATACTTACGTATAGCTTGTAAAGTGTGGATTTCTTTTTAGTTCTCAAGTTGTAGATAAGTAAAGAATTGATTTTCCAAATAAAGTATGTTATTTTCTTCAAATTTATCCTTATTTTGGTTCTGATTTCGAGAATAAAATTGTATCTCGTCTCAAATTTTTCCTTCTATCATGGTCAAAGTATCCAAAATTATTTGACAAGATCCGGTACGGATCCCATAACTAAACCTATACTAATGTGGGTCCGGAATCTAAATATTATTTTTTTGGACTCAAATTACCTTAATAGGTGTTTTAAAAAAAAATACATTTCTATATATAGCGTGCAAAAACAAGTCGCTATACATTAACGGTAACGTCTGCCGTTAAGGTATAGCGTCGTTTATTCATACGCTATATGGTCTGACGATTTGACTGCCACATATAGCGTCTTGTTATTGTACACTATATATAGCGTTTTCTTTTCATACGCTATACCCCAACTTAAATATTGCCCTTCATCTTCTTCCCCGACCACCCTTTCCCCCATTTTTTTAAAACCCCATTCTCGCCCCCCACTGCCCGTTATTAAAAAAAAAATTGTGGGCCCCTCCCGTCACACAAAAGGTTAAGAACGTAGGTCCCACATCGTAGTAGAGCATTGTATTGTTGTGGTTTAACTCCTTCGTCTTCAAATTTTCACACAAAACACTCACTACATCGAGGTATTTCGATTTATTTTATGTCCAAACTTGTATAATAATGTATATCACTGGCTATTGAATGTGCTTTCATGTCGTTTGTGTTTTATTTACGAAACTAGTATGTTATATTTATCCGGACTTAGATATTAGTGTTTTAAAAAAAAATGTAAATTGAGATTTAATTTTTTATGTTAATATCCGAATTTAGATATTAGTGTTTCCATGTCGTTTTGTGTTTTATTTGCGAAACTAGTATGTTATATATATTTTTGTTAATTTATGTGATTAAAATGTATTTGTTGTTTATATTTAGTTTATTTATTAGCTTAGTAAAATGTAGAAACTTTTAGCGTAGTAAACTATATAATATTTTAGCGTAGAATCCTTGTAGTTTAAGTATTTCTTGTAATGGTAGATTGTTATATATACTTTGTACAATTAAATACTCATAATTATAAAACAAACGCACACAAAATTATCAAAAAATTGAATTTAACACACATAAATATTCATGATAAGTTGGTGCTACTGGGCCTCAAATAGTGAGCCTGGAACCCAATTGTTATATATACTTTGTACAATTAAATACTCAAAATTATAAAACAAACACACACAAAATTATCAAAAAATTGAATTTGACACACATAAATATTCATGATAAGTTGGTGCTACAGAGCCTCAAATATCGAGCCTGGAACCCAATTGTTATATATAATTTGTACAGTTAAATAATAAACATACAATTAATGTTGTTTAATTTACAATTGACGACATGGATGCGCCTATATATCCCGGCCCTTACTCTCGTGAGCTATTAGTGCTTCAGGGCAATCATAGGTCTGCCCATATATGGGAAGGAGAGTTACTTTAAGTTTCACTTTCAACTCCACAACCTCTTTTAAGTTGTTTTTCACGTTCCCACTGTTTTAAACACAAATCATTAAGATCGTTCAACAATCCTTTGTAGTATTCCTGGTGACAAGGTTCATCAATCCATACCTCAAAATCGCAGATTAATCAGATTTATGAAAGTTCAATGTTGTTTCAAGTTCTTCCGAATATATAATTTTTTTTATTATCATTAAAAAACTGAAATGGAGAAATTCAACTCATAATTAACAAACATAATTTTATTTTATAATTCTTGCAACATAAACAAAACAACTAAATAATACAACACAAACTCATTGATAGTTAGGCACAATAGAAGAACACCCACCCCGAGCTTGATTATTGTTGCCACCCAAAGGACATTTTCGACGGTCGTGTCCTATTTGCGAGCATATACCACATCTGCGCGCATAAACGGTATCACTAATATCCATTTGGTTCTGTATATGCGTTCTCTTCTTCACTTGTATTCGTCGCAAATAGGACTTGTTACACACCATTTTAATCAAGCGGCCAATAATGCTCAGCACCTATTGGCTGCAACTGCTCATTATATGTGTTTAGGTACTTCACAACACTATATTGTTGATCAACATAGTTGGTTACACCTAAACCAACTTGTTGAAAGCACTTGATGGCATGTGAGCACGGCATGTGGCAGATGGACCATTTCCCACAAGAGCATAACCTTGTAGATTCATTTAAAGTATGTACATTATTACCCCGATTTTGATGGATAGCGGTGCGAACTTCAAAAATATTTCTTTCGTTATCATACTATAAAAATGAATGCCAATGCGCTCGTCGTCTGTATTTCTCAAATCTCTGCATTGGCACTGGCATAAATTCAACACCCCTTTCTATCAATGACGTTGCAGCTGCAGACCTTTCAACAAACCTCTCTGCCATCTGCTTGAACTATATCCGCACCATGGCTGTGACAGGCAATCCTCTTGCCGACTTCAATAACCCGTTGAAAGACTCTGACACATTTGTAGTCAGAGTTCCTGATGATAGTCTATAATTGCGTGTTTTAGTTGATTATTACACTCTAATTTACTGCGCTTTAGTTGAGTTTGCGCTTTAATCGCTAGTGTTTTGCACTAATTATGTGTTTTATGCCTTGTAGGTGTGATTCCGAGCTATATAGATGTTATAGAATGAATTTAAGTAATTTGAAGCTTTGAAGTCTGAGTAAAAGCTCAAGGAATTAAGCCGGGATCATGTTCGGGGGTCAAATTTGATAGTTGAGAATAAACGAAGACTCGATGAGACATATTGTGCAGTGTCTAGTAAAATGCACATAACCCTTTACTCAGAAATCTATTTTGGCTCCATAATATATAGTTGGAAAGATAACTCAAAGTACTACAACTTTCATGTTTTGCGTTTTTCCAAATTCCAAACGGAACAAGATGAAAAACCACGGTTTCACCGCGACCGCGGCAGAGTGCAGACGCAGACAATAGAAGAATCAGCGGCCATGTTTGGCCGCGGTTTGACCGCGACCGCGGTAGAACTGCGGTAGGAGGCGAAAATTTCAGTGAATAAAGTGCAAAATACGGGATTTTTAGCCCAAAAGCCTTTTTTAAACACTAGACTTCGCCCAAGAGAGGCATGTATTGAATTTTAGAGTATCTTGGCAAGAAAAACAATTGTGAGAGATCATCCAAAACATCTTTCTTCTTTTCTTTGATTTTGATTGCTAGTTTATGATGAATCTTATCTTAGTTTATTTACCCATAGCCATGAGTAGCTAAATCCCTTGTCTAAGGTTTTGATGGAACCTATTGGGGGATGAACTTCTTGTTTATGCGAATACAAATTGTTAGTTTCAATCTTTATTTATTCAACTATGTTCTTGTTGTAGTTAATTGACAAGATCCTCAATTAGCTGTGCCTATTTAGTGTGCATAACCCGGAAGAGAGTGCATATTTAGGTTATTGTTGAATAACACCACTCCTAAAGTATAAGAAGAATCTATAACTGCGGGTTTAAATGCGGAATTAGGGATAACAAAGCCTTGGGTGCAATCTTAAGTGAACTGTGTTAATTAAAGCTAGCTAGTGTATCTCGGGAGAGTGCAATAGTATATTACTGTGATTACTCGGGAGAGATTTACGAAAAGTATTCATGATTGATAGAGGTGTGTTGGGAGATTTGTATGAAGAATAAACAAAAGGGATTCCATCAATAGGGGAAATCTTTACCTTAGCTTTTTCTCATCATTGTTTACAACCTTAGCATTTTAGTTTACAGATTGTTATTTACTTGCAATCTTAGTTAGTAAAGAAACCTTCAACTGTGATTAAAAAGTTTGGAAAATTGGTTCTCAAGAGTTTAGTGGGTCTAAAGATTATGATTGATAGGTTAACTCTCTGTGGATTCGACCATGAGCGTAATACTCGGGTTATATTTGCAACGTCCGCAGAGTCCTTTTTAGAGAGCATAGTTGGGCGCGATCAGTTCCCCATCGCCTGCCACCATCCGCATGCAAATTCCACTTTTCAGGGTCATGTCGCATTAACCAACGATAGGATGCCTCGTCTTCTTGCCTGATATATTCCATGTGCCTCCGGAATTTATGCTGTTGGTGGTCTGTTGCTGCCATCCACATCAAATCATGCAGTTCTTTGTTGGGATATGCCTTATGGAAATTGACTTTAAGGTGCCTAACACAGTAAAGATGGTAGGCATAAGGTTCTTGCCATGCAGGCAAGTTCTCTATAGAACTTAAGATACCACTATGCCAATCAGATATTAGATAAATACCAGAACGCTATTTGACAACGTGCTCTTTCAAGTGGTTCAAAAACAGTATCCACGTCTCTTGGCTTTCATTGGCACAAATAGCAAAAGCTAGAGGAAATATCTGTCCATTGGCATCTACTGCCACGGCTATCAACAACTTGATATTGTACTTTCCATAAACATGAGTGTCGTCTATGGATATTACGGGCCGACAATGCGAAAAACCATCAATTGCTGGTTTAAACGCCCAAAACACATAATTGAATGTATATTCTGGTTTACCTGGAATCCGCTCAAGCTTCCATTCAATAACTGTCCCGGGGTTAAACTGCTGCAGTGCAGCCATATACCTGGGCAGATCTGCAAATGACTTATGCCTTTCTTTTAGTAATGGTATGGCCATGTTCCTGGTGGACTGCTGTAATGCACTCTTTGATTTTATACCTTATGGATGCTTTGATGTGTGGAATAAGAACAAAAGAAATCAAGTCAATATCCAAGTTGAAGTGATTCCCGTTGAATGTGTCCATTTCGCATATGTGGGTGAGAATGTATTTACCCACTTTCTACATACCTGTCTTCTTCTTGCTTGCACGCAACATCTAATGACATGTCCAAAACAACCTGCGACAAACAACCTTGTATACAACCGGACTTGACTCCTATACTGTCATCTCATGACACTCTTTTACGTTGTGCATTTTACAAGCCCTGCTTAGGCGCGCTTTATCAGGAAAAAGCATGCCCTTTGCCAGCACCGTTGGTCTAGACTCATCCCACATTGCTGTCCGAATTTCATCAAAATCCCTTGTGAGAGCTTCCACATCCAGTATGCTTGGCAAGTTATCAAGGTAAGGAATCTCTCTTGAATGAAACGACACTTGGGACTCGTACACTCTTCGTCTATGTGGGTGGAGCATACTCTCTCGTCAAATCAGATCCTTCCTTCTCATCCTCCTTATCACCTCCTCACGAAGAAAGGGCGTCTCGTCTCCAAATTCATCAGCATTGTTGTCGTAATCACTGTTCTCTTCCTCACTCTGTGCATCTGCAAGATCCCGATTTAATACGTCATCTTCGGGCAATTGAGTGAGTACATTTGGTTCAACTTGCTCGTTTTCACTGCACAATCAACAAAATAATAAGATGCTGAATTTAATAAATACTTTCCATATAGCCGTATCACTTCACTTACAAGTCGTAATGTGATAAAATTCCATGATGGACATTTTCATTTAGGTGATGGCTCCCAGATGGACCACCATGATCCAACACATCAAAACTATGCTTGGGTTCAAAATTTGTAAAATTCATATCCGACTTGTACCTCCTATTAAATATATGAGCGTTAACACAAATTTAATACAACAAAAATGTACATCGTAACACAAAGGAAAATTGAAGCTTATCACTCGTCTTGTGAATTATGTAAAGCAGGCGGGGATAAGTTTAAATCAAGGAAAATTCTTTCATCCGAAACTTGTCCGGCAAAAACTCCTCCAGAATAGCCACCTGATGACTGGGGGTTATCCGGAACCTGTCTGGCAACCTCATTGTTTGGAACATCTTCGACCTTGACGTACATATCCAACATATTTATTACAAGATATTCCCGATATTCATCCGGAGTCCTCAGAAAATCCCTCAAAGTTTCATCAACGTAGATGTTTAACTCCGAGTAAAAACCAACCCCTTGCGGAGTGACGGAATACATATATCTTCCGGTTACTATAAGTATCACTGAACGTTTCCTCACACCCATTTTTTTGCATAACAACGATATCAATTTATCGTACTCTATTGTAAGTGGTAATTTAACATGACCATGTGGAGATAAACTATACCTCACAGAGTTATTCTCCATCACAACCTCACCCCCCTCCCCCAATATAATGAAACTCTTATTCTACGCTCTTCAGACATTACAAAAAAAATCCTTCAGAATTTAACAACAAGAAAAAATTGAACAGGAGTTAGAATTTTATGTGAACGAATTTTCCTAAAATCCTAACCACTTTATATAGGAAATGGTTAGCCCGGGATATAGAAATTTTTTGCCGTATATCGTTCTTTAAATATACGCTATACACATTTAAATTATTGTGTTTGTCAGTTCACTTATTGGTGGGTCCATATTCAGGGTATAGTGTTTTTTTTTTGGGCATTATATGTATAGCGTATGAATAAAAAACGCTATACCTTAACGACAGACGTTACCATTAATGTGTAGCGTCTTGTTTTTGCACGCTATATATAAAAATGTATTTTTTTAAACACCTATTAAGGTAATTTGAGTCCAAAAAAATAATATTTAGGTTCCGGACTCATACTAATGTCGTGTTGACTTGTGGGCCAACCTGGGCTAGTGCAATAGTATACACACTAGAAACACGTGATTTTAATTCGAATCTCAAAATTCTACTCGATATTTGTGGTTGAAGTAAATGCTAATTTTTGTTAACAATTTAATTGTTTTACCGTTTGATAGAAAACTTTTTTTTAACTCGTAGTAGTATTTTATTATACTGGTTCGATATATTTAAAATTTAATTTAAAAACAAGGTTAAGCTGATTTAGCTTTATAATCGATCAGTTTGAATGTCGACAGAGGCGGATCTAAGATTTGAATTTTATGGGTTCAACCTCTAAATTTTTTAGTATTGAACCCATTATATTGTTAAAGTTATGGGTTCAAATCAACTATTTATTCCTATTTTAAATAATTTTATCTATAAATTTATGTTCCGCGTCGAAAGTATTGGGTTCAATTGAACCCGCCGCTGGATCCGCCCGTGTCGATCAATAGCATAGTTTAAATGAGTTGACACGATGTAAGTCGTATGATTTATTACAGAAAAATGTATGTAAGTCATATGATTTATTACAGAAAAATGTTTTACTTTTAAAATACAGTTTACTCTGATATTTATATTTAACACATGACTACCTCCGACTATAAACTAAGCATTTAACAATAAATTTTGAGAAGAAAAATGAATAAGACTTGTTGTGGTCCATCTTGGGGCCCACTGCAATAATACACACTAGGAACACGTGCTTCACATTCGAACTTTGCAAATTCTACTCAATATTTATTGTAGTAAATCTTAATTACCCCTAACATATACTTCCTGTCCAAAATAAGTGATTTTTAACTGTTTTTATGCAGATTAAGAAATACACCTTTTAATATTAATTAGCAATGAAATTGATCATATTAATATTTACTATCTCTTTACATAAATACTCCTAACACTATTTACTGCAAGGACAATATAGGAAAAAAATAATTAAATCATTCTTGAAATCTGGAAAAATTACTTATTTTGGACCACAGAAAAAAGGCAAAAAAAATCACCTATTTTGGACCGGAGAGATTAGTACAACAACAACAACAACCCATCATTGGTGAAGTTTGGGAAGGGTAGGGTGTACGCAGACTTTACTCCTATCCAGGGATAGAGAGGCTGTTTCCGGAAATTACCCTTAACATATGTTTTATAAATTATTTCTGTTACCGTTTTGATAGAATTTGTTTTAAACTCATAGTATTATCTTTTACGATTTGTTTAATAGGTTTAAACTTAATCTAAAAACTAAGTTAAGCTGATCTAATTTTTTAAATCTATCAAATTGAATATCGATCAATCAAATATATTTTAAACAAATAGAAACGATGGATGTCACATGTTTCATTACAGAAAAAAATGTTTTGCTTTTAGCCGCTATTCACTTATGCTGTGTTTTACCAGTTGCATAGCATAAAGAGTGAAATACAATTTACTCATCTGATGTTTAGATTTGGCCCACTACTCCGTCCGTGACTTGAGACTAGGCATTTGACTATCAATTTTGACAAGAAAAACGAAGAAGAATTGATTCTATTGTAATACTGTAACAACAAATTTGGTGCCTGAAAAAAAAAATTTAAAGACAAGAGGGAAGTGCGGTGCACGAAGCATCCCTGTTTACTGCGAATCCGAAGAAGGGCCGCACGTACCCTAAGGGGGTTGTAATATAAACCGTCTATACTGATGCAAGCATAAAATAAATTGTACTCCTAGTATTTAATGTAAGTAAAATGAGTGTTAGAATCTCTTGAGTTTCTCTACGTCTAGAGAAAGTATCATTTGAATTTTCTTTTCTCTTCAACTGTTAACTCAAGGGACTGTTAGGGATATAGGAGATATGCCCTAGATCCAATATCATATTTGATGATTTGAATATATTTTTGTGAACATTATTTGATATAAAATATGTATGGCATTTGATATTCTTTTATCATTGTTATTAATTGCTTGATTAATTTGATAAGGTCCTTGATTAAATTTTGAGACTTGACATTGTGATGGAGATCATGATAATGAGAGTAAAGGTTCTTATAATTTAATCTAAATTTGTTCTTGATCGTAGGATTATTAATTTAGACATTAGTAATCTGGTTAGATCAATATTTATGTGATCGTCTTTATGGGATAAAGATTAGTTGATCTCATTAACTAAATTACATAGATAGATGATGCATATAGAGATATGATCATTGAACCGACTCATTGGATAATTCCTAATGGTTAGAATTACCATAAATTGTCAATAAGATATTCTCTTGAAGAATGTGATGTAAGAGTTTCCTTTGACCTGAGATCGTCATTGTAATTGACAAGTTATTTATTGTGCTTTGATACCAGACACCTATGGCCCAAGGGCGATAGTTGAAAGGATATTGGGTACGATTAAATACGTGTAGAATTAGTGATTGATCAAGATGGAATCTGTCAACTCTTGGTAATGAGTTTAAGCGCTCCATGTTGTCATGAATTATAAACGACCAAACTAAGACCTTGGCCAGGGCAATTGAATGAGAGAAGAAATGAGTTTCTTAGGTCATTCATTGGTCGATTATATTTGACATGAACACATAGTTGGTCGCCTATTAAGATTTGACAGTTGAACCATATCCTAGGGTGATTCAGAGCTATAAGGACAGAAGGAATTACTACATTATTCTTCTACTGGTTCTTGAGAGTAAATTGTATACTTCATGCTATCCGGTCGTTAAGGAGTGTTGCTAGATGCCACCCTTAATTGATTAGTATATTGGTGTGATCAATTTACTACCGGTTTAGTATTGAACCTATGGGGTCGCACACTCTCGAGTGTTCTGATCTTTGCTAAAGGATTAATTAACTTATTATTTGATAATTAAATTAAGGAATTTAATTAGTCAAATAGATTTAGTTATTAGTCCAAATGAAATATTATTATATTCTTTGCTAACACAGATGATATAATTAATATTGTGAACAAATTGAACTTTTCTATTTGGAATAGAAAATTAAATTATCTCTTAGTTGAAATATATATGTGATATATATAATTAATATTTACATAAAAAATATGTATATAAATATTAATAAAAGGTTGATTTAGACGTATTAGTGAATTCCATTTTTTGAAATGGATTCACGTGTTAAGTCCACAAAAAGGACTTGTCGGCAGTTTAAGGTCTTAAACCCATTTGGAATGGGATTCATATATTTTCAATTGAAAATTTACGTTTGGCATTAGACTTGCAAAAAGTCGCCGCCTCTAACTTTTCCTTAATATATATATTGGACTATATATATATATATATATATATATATATATATATGAAGCGGGCATATAAAAAAAAAAAGATAAGTAGACCTAATATATATAAAACGAAAAGAGTTTTCGGAGGTGCCGCACAAGAAAAACTAAGAGATAGTCTTGGCAAAGAAAATCAGTTTTCTTGTTGTATTTATTGACTGGATTTTGAGAAAATTTCACCACACAAATTTCATTCAATTTATTCACGAGCTTCATTGATCAAAGTGTTGATAGCAAGGATCAGTCTCGGTGTGGATACGCATAGAGTCTTCACACTATCGAAGAAACTTTGAAACGAGACTCTCTTCACCAGGTACGTCTGAGATCCGATCTTTGACATGTAAATAAAGTTTAAACACGAAAATATCTGCCTAGGATTGTTATTGTCTTCCGCTGCGTGTTACAAACACTTATATGCAATCCTTCAGTGGTATCAGAGCAATGGTTTATTGTGTCTAAAATTTATTTACGAAATATTTTAATATTATATTTGAAGAGTTCAAACCATAATACATGTGTCTTGTGCAATAGTTAAATCGTTGAATGTTGATATTATTTTATTGTGGATAAAATATGTATTCACATAACTATTGAGATAGTTCATAACTTGAATTTGAAATTTGTATTAGATACGACGGGATCTATAATAGGCTACATAATTCTATAGTTATTTTTAATTGTTATTAGTTCATGAGATGTTAATTAATAATGATATTCTGACATAAATTACTTTTTTGTGATATATGTGATATATAGATTAAATATGTTAGAAGAATGTTGAATTTTGTTTTTATGTCACATGCTTGTTCGTTACTTAATTTTGAATTATTTATTACATGTGATGTAAATTAATTTAGGACTAAGCATGTAGACAAATTGAACCAAATTCGCATGCTATAAAAGATTTGATCTTCATGTTATTAAAAGTTATTTTAGTAACAACTCCATCTTACTAAAATTTGAGTTCTTAAATAATAAAGTATAAGATATTTTATTATAAAGCTATCAATCAAAGTAAATAATTTTACTTATCTCTTGTTTATAAGGAGCGGCCTGACTACCAGGAGATTTATAGTTCGAGAATATGTTAAAATTATTTATTGCATTAGATGTATGGATTGAAAGTGTGACGACCCGGCCAGTCGTCTCATGAGTTACCGCTCTGTTTCCCCCATTTCTGCTTCTTTATGCTTCGTTATCCGTACTTTGCGGTATCGGATTGGTTGGATCGAATCCGGAATGATTTTGGTAAGGTTTGAGACACTTAGTCTTAAGGAAGTTTAAGTTGGAAAAGTCAACCGGATGTTGACTTGTGTGCTAGAGGGCTCGGATGTGAGTTCCAATGATTCGGTTAGCTTCGGGTGATTTGTGACTTAGGAGTGTGATCGGAATGGGTTTCGGAGTAGAATTAGATTTGAATTGGCGAAGTTGATATTTTGGCGATTTCCTGTTGGTAGGCAAGATTTTGATATAGGGGTTGGAATGGAATTTTGAGAGTTGCAGTAGTTTTTAGGTCTTTTGGGATGTGTGTGCAAAATTTCAGGCCATTCGGACGTGGTTTGGTTGAGTTTTTGATCAAAAGCGGAATTTAGAGATTTTAGAAAGTATGGCTTGAATCCGATGTGTTTTGCGTGATTTGATGTTGTTTGAGGTGTTTTGATGATTGGAACAAGTTTGAATAAGGTTTTAGGATATGTTGGTGCCTTTGGTTGAGGTCTCGGGGGCCTCAGGTGAGTTTTTGGTGGTCAATCGGATCATTTTGGAGTTTAAAAAATTACGGAAGTTGCAAGTCAGCTGTTGCAGGATTTTACTCTTCGCGTTCGCAAGTGGACCCTCGCGTTCGCGGAGGGCTGGGAAGTGATGCATCGCATTCACGTGAATGGCTTCGCGTTTGCGTAGAGGAATTGGGTCAGCTGGGTTTGAGGTCAAGTTGTTCATCGCGTTTGCGGGAGGGGGAGCGCGTTCGCGAAGGTTCGTCTGGGTAAAGCATCGCGTTCGCGAGGGCTTGGACGCGATGGCGTAGGAGAAAAATTGGTCAAAGTAAATTTGTGCTTCGCGAACGTGAGGATTCGACCGCATTCACGAAGAAGGAATAAATGCCTGGGCAGAATGTTTTTAAGCTCGTCTTGTCCGCGATTTTGGGGATTATTTCCTCCATAGTTGGTCGTTTTTGGAGATTTTTGAAGGAGATTGAAGAGAGATTCAAGGGGAAACGTTTGGAGGTAAGCATTTTGGACTAATAAACTCGATTATTATGTGAATTCCACCTAGAAAATCATGGAACTTAAGCTAAAAATTGAAGAGATAGGGCTTGGAAATTTGGACATTTGATTGGGGATTTTAGGACCATTTGGGGTCAGATTTGAGAAACTTTTGATATGTATGAACTCGTGGGAAGATAAGGAATCTATTGATGTAAAAATTATTAAATTCCGAGACGTGGGCCCGGGGGTCGGGTTTTGGTAATTTCGGGATTTGTTCCATTTACTGATTGTTTTCACTTGGCTTCGTTCCCTTAGCATATTTTGACATCCTCGTTCTAATTTTGGATAGATTCGATGCGAGTGGAGGCCGATTCGAGGGGCAAAGGCGTCACGAGATAGAGATTTAGCCGGTTCGAGGTGAGTAATGATTGTAAATGATGTTCTGAGGGTTTGAAACCTTGGATTTGCACACCATAGTGCTATAATGAGGTGAGACACATGCTTGATGACGAGCGTGGGGTCGTGCACTATTGGGGATTGTGACTTGGTCCGTCCCGATTGATGGTTTTACCGCATATTTGGCTGAAATCTATTTGCTATCATCATTATTTTGGCTGAATGCCATATTTGGGTTCGTGCCAACTATTTGAACCCTTCGGGGATTTTTACTAGTATTTCCTCACTGTTTTGACTTTATACTTGAACTCAGTCATGTTATTTTCCACTGTTTTCATACTCAGCCAAGTTTACTCAGTTTTATTACTTAAATGATATTTTAAATGATGTTTGGGCTGAGAAATACTATTTTACTATTACCCGAATGGCTTGTGAGGATTTTGACTGAGTAAGGCCGAGGGCCTATGTTGTGAGGAAACATTTGATATTGATTATGAGGTCGAGGGCCTGAGATATGTACGCCACGAGGTAACTTGATTGATATAAGGCCGAGGGCCTAGTGATGATGCCACGAGGTGGCTTTATATTGCGCCTGGGCCGTAAGGGGCCCCTCCAGGAGCCTGTACACCCCAGTGAGCGCGGGTACCCATTGTGATGTGAGATTGAGCCCGAGGGGCTGGTATTGTTCTATGTGATATCCCGAGGGGCTAGTACTGTTCTAAGATGTTGCCCGATAAGTGAATTTGTTGATACTGTGCCCGAGGGGCGAACCTTTATGTGTTTACTTTTCATAATTGACTGTCGATTACCTGTTAAATGATTGAAAAAGGCTTTTCATGAAGTAGACTTTAAGTTAAAGGATTTTACCTATCTTTCACTGGTTTACTGTTTTAAATGGTTTTACTGCTTCATTATAGCTTGCTTTTGTGCCTTACATCATTTCCTTCTTTCAGTCGTTATTTACATTGGTTACTCACTGAGTTAGAGTACTCACTTTACTCTCTACACCCCGTGTGCAGATTCAGGCGTTGCTGATCCTGCCAGTGCGAGTTGAGGACTCCCGGCAGACATTCAGAGTTTACGAGGTAGCTGCTTGGCGTCCACAGTCCCGTGTCTCTCCCTCTTTGTCATTTCTATCTTTTTTTTCCAGACATTTGTAGTAGTTATAGACTTATCGGACTTGTAGTAGGATTTATAGATGCTTATGACTAGTGACACCCCGGTTTCGAGCTGTGTTGGGGTTATTTTTCGCAAATTATATTTTTAACTACTTAAAACCTTGGTTTAATTGATTATGCTTATTACTGTTTTCTTAATGTTTAAGTGCTTAAAGATTGAACTGGGAGTAGTTGGCTGGCCTTGTCTTCACGAGAGGCGCCATCACGACCGGGTCCGGGTTAGGGTCGTGACAAGTTGGTATTAGAGCCTAGGTTACATAGGTCTTACAAGTCATGAGCATGTTTAGTAGAGTCTCGCGGATCGGTACGGAGACGTCTGTATTTATCCTCGAGAGGCTACAGAACCTTTAGGAAAGACTTCATATTCTTGAAATTCTTGTCGTGCGAATTTGTTGATCTGAGTACTAAACTTCTGTTATTCTATTCTCTCACAGATGATGAGGACACACGCTACTGGTTGGGGTGGACGACCCCCAGTACCACCAGCTGTGGCCACCAGAGGCCGACGATGTGGCCGTGGTCGTGGTAAGGGCAGAGCAGCTAGGGCAACACCTGCAGATCCACCAGCTGCCCCAGTTCAGGATCAGGTCCTAGTTATGGACGCTCCTACAGCACCAGCTCAGGCACCGGCTGTACCCAGTGTGATTCCGGTTCTTCAGGAGGCCTTGGCTAAAATCTTATCAGTTTGTATTGGCCTAGCTCAGGCGGTTTCAGCCACTACAGCCGCAACTACTTCTCAGGTCGGGGGAGGCAATCAGACGCCCGCCGCTCGCACACTTGAGCAGGTCGTGTAGGGACTTCAGACACTGGGGGTACATCCAGCCCAACCGGTTGCAGCTGCTCAGGACTATGTAGTTCCTGCTATGCCGGAGGATGAGCAACGTAGGTTGGAGAAGTTTGGTAGACTGCAGCCTCCGACTTTTAGTGGTGCAGAGGGCGAGGATGCCCAGGGTTTCTTAGAAAAGTGTCAGAGGATGCTTCGTACATCGGGTATTCTGGAGACCAGCGAGGTCGCTTTTACTACTTATCAGTTTTCTGGAGCTGCCTTTACTTGGTGGGAGGCTTTTGAGAGGCGTAGGCCTGTTGGTGCAACACCCTTTACCTGGTAGCAGTTCTCCGTTCTCTTCCTGGAGAAGTATGTGCTGCAATCCCGCAGAGAGGAGCTGGGTAGAGAGTTTGAGTGGTTGCGTCAGGGAGAGATGACTGTGACATAGTACGAGCTGAGGTTCTTCGAGTTAGCTCGTCATGCTATTTGGATGGTTCCAACAGATAGGGAGAGGATTAAGAGGTTTGTTGATGGCCTCACTTATCAGCTTCGTATTCTCATGACCAGGGAGAGGGTGATTGGTGCTGCTTTCGAGGAGGTTGTGGATATTGCCCGTGATATTGAGTCTGTTCGTCGCCAGGAGTGAGAGGAGAGGGATGCCAAGAGGCCAAGAGGATCTGGCAGTTATAGTGGTGCTCCTTCGAGGGGTCAGTTTTAGCATGGCTGAGGCCGTCCATTTAGGTCTGCTCAGCCCGCTCGCCCAGGTTATCGTGGGGCATCATTGGGTCATGGTTCTCACAGTTCTTATCAGGGCTAGTCATCACTTAGTACCCTTCCAGCTTAGAGTTTGACCCGTGCTCTATCAGTTCAGGGCTCTTCTATGCCGAGTGCATCTGCTAGTCACTCCGATGTAAGGGGTTCCCTTCAGTCCCCTTCTCCAACACCTGGGAGTTGTTATGAGTGTGGTGAGATGGGTCATATGTGGAGGCAGAGCCCTTGTCGTCTTGCGAGTTCATCTCAGTAGAAGGGTCAGTCATCGGCTTCAGTGCCAGTTACTTCACAACCACCTGCCCAACCAGCTAGGGGTGGATGTCAGTCAGCTAGGGGTCGCCCTAGAGGGAGAGGTCGATAAGGGGGTGGTTAGGCTCGTTTCTATGCACTTCCAGGCAGACCCGATGCTATTGCTTCAGATGCTGTCATTACAGGTATTGTTTCAGTCTGCCACAGAGATGCCTCTGTATTATTTGATCCCGGTTCCACCTTTTCTTATTGTCATCATACTTTGCTCTTTATTTGGGTACGCCCCGTGAGTTTCTTGCTTCACCTGTTCATGTATTTACCCCGATGGGCGATACTGTTATTGTAAGCCATGTGTACCGGTCGTGTATGGTGACTATTGGGGGTCTGGAGACCCGTGTGGATCTTTTATTATTGTGTATGGTGGATTTAGATGTCATCATGGGCATGGATTGTCTATCTCTGTGTCATGCTATTCTGGACCATCATGCTAAGACAGTCACATTGGCTATACCGGGTGTGCCACGGATTGAGTGGCGAGGCATGACTGATTATGTTCCCAGTAGAGTGATATCATTCTTGAAAGCCCAGCATATGGTTGGGAAGGGTTGTCTTTCGTATCTAGACTTCGTGAGGGATGTCAGTATTGATACTCCTAGTATTGATTCTGTTCTAGTTGTGAGGGATTTTCCCGATGTGTTTCCTGCAGACCTGCCGGGTATGCCACCAGACAGGGATATTTATTTTTGTATTGACCTGGTGCCGGGCACTCAGCCCATTTCTATTCCGCTGTATCGTATGACACCAGCGGAGTTGAATGAATTAAAAGAACAGCTTCAGGAACTCCGTGATAAATGGTTCATTCGCCTAGTGTGTCACCCTGGGGTGCCGGTTCTATTCGTGAAGAAAAAGGATGGCACCATGAGAATGTGCATTGATTATAGTCAATTGAACAAAGTAACAATTAAGAACAAGTATCATTTGCCTCGTATTGATGATTTATTTGACCAGCTTCAGGGAGCGAGAGTGTTCTCCAAGATTGATCTCCGCTCAGGTTACTCACCAGTTGAAGATCATGGACTCGGATATTCTTAAGACATCTTTCAGGACCCGATATGGTCATTATAAGTTCTTGGTGATGTCTTTTGGGCTGACCAATTCCCCAACAACATTCATGCATTTGATGAACAACGTGTTCCAGTCTTATCTCGACTCATTTGTCATAGTCTTCATTGATGATATTCTGGTGTATTCGCGTAGTCAGGAGGAGCACGCAGAGCATTTGAGAGTTGTGTTGCAGAGGTTGAGGGAGGAGAAACTTTATGCAAAATTCTCCAAGTGTGAGTTTTGGCTCAGTTCAGTGGCTTTCTTGGGGCACGTGGTGTCCAGTGAGGGTATTCAGGTTGATCCGAAGAAGATAAAGGCGGTTCAGAGTTAGCCCAGGCCGTCCTCAACCACAGAGATTTGCAGCTTTCTTGGGTTGGCAGGCTATTATCGCCGGTTTGTTCAGGGATTCTCATCTATCGCATCGACCTTGACCAAGTTGACTCAAAAGGGTGCTTCATTTGTATGGTCGGACGAGTGTGAGGAGAGCTTTTAGAAGCTCAAGATAGCCTTGACCACAACTCCATTATTGGTTTTGCCATCAGCTTCAGGTTCATATACCGTGTATTGTGATGCTTCAAGAGTTGAGATTGGTTGTGTATTGATGCATGAGGGTAGAGTTATTACTTATGCTTCTCTTCAGTTAAAGCCCCATGAGAAGAACTACCCCGTTCATGATTTGGAGTTGGTTGCCATAGTTCACGCCTTGAAGATTTGGAGGCATTACTTGTATGGCTTATCTTGTGAGGTGTTCAATGATCATCGCAGTCTTCAGCATTTGTTCAAGTAAAAGGATCTTAATTTGAGGCAACAGAGATGGTTGGAGTTGCTTAAGGATTATGATATCACTATATTGTACCATCCAGGAAAGGCCAATGTAGTGGCCGATGCTTTGAGCCAAAAGGCGGTGAGTATGGGGAGTTTGGCATATATTCTAGTTGGGGTGAGACCTCTTGCAGTTGATGTTCAGGCCTTGGCCAATCGGTTCGTGAGATTAGATGTTTCGGAGCCCAGTCGGGTATTGGCTTGTGTGGTTTCTCGATCTTCCTTATATGATTGCATCAAAGAGCGCCAGTATGATGATCCACATTTGTTTGTCCTTAAGGACAGAGTTCAACACGATGATGCTAGAGATGTGACCATTGGTGATGATAGGTTGTTGAGGATGCAGGGCCAAATTTGTGTGCCCAATGTGGATGGGCTTCGAGAGTTGATTCTAGAGGAGGCCCATAGCTCGCGGTATTCCATTCATCCGGGTGCCGCGAAGATGTATCAGGATTTGAGGCAACACTATTGGTGGAGAAGAATGAAGAAAGACATTGTGGGATTTGTAGCTCGGTGTCTCAATTGTCAGCAGGTGAAATATGAGCATTAGAGACCGGGTGGCTTGCTTCAACAGATGGATATTCCCGAATGGAAGTGGGAGAGGATCACTATGGACTTTGTTGTTGGACTTCCACGGACTTTGAGAAAGTTCGATGCTATTTGGGTGATTGTGGATCGGCTGACCAAGTTCGTGCACTTCATTCCTGTGTGTACTACCTATTCTTCAGAGCAGTTGGCAGAGATCTATATCCGGGAGATTGTTCGGTTGTATGGTGTCCCAGTTTCCATCATTTCAGATAGGGGCACTCAGTTTACATCGCAATTTTGGAGGTCTATGCAGTAAGAATTGGGTACTCAGGTTGAGTTGAGCACAACGTTTCACCCTCAAACGGATGGGCAGTCCGAGCGCACTATTTAGATATTGGAGGACATGTTGCGTACTTGTGTCATTGATTTCGAAGGGTCATGGGATCAGTTTCTACCACTTGCAGAGTTTGCCTATAACAACAACTACCAGTCGAGTATTCAGATGGATTCATATGAGGCTTTGTATGGGAGGCAGTGTAGATCTCCAGTTGGTTGGTTCGAGCCCGGTGAGGCTAGGCTATTGGGGACAAACTTGGTGCAGGATGCCTTAGAAAAGGTGAAGGTGATTCAGGAGAGGCTTCGTACAGCGCAGTCGAGGCAAAAGAGTTATACTGACAGGAAGGTTCGAGTGCGTCCTACATGGTTGGTGAAACGGTTCTGTTGAAGGTTTCACCAATGAAGGGTGTTATGAGATTTTGGAAGAAAGGGAAATTGAGTCCGCGGTTTATTGGGCCTTTTGAGGTGCTTCGGAGTTGGGGAGGTGGCTTATGAGCTTGCTTTGCCACCCAGCTTGTCGAGTGTGCATACGGTATTTCATGTTTCTATGCTCTGGAAGTATATTGGGGATCCGTCTCATGTTTTGGATTTCAGCACGGTTCAGTTGGATGATGATTTGACCTATGATGTGGAGCCAGTAGCTATTTTGGGTTGTCAGGTTTGGAAGTTGAGGTCAAAAGATATAGCTTCAGTGAAGGTGCAGTGGAGAGGTTGACCCGTGGAGGAGGCTATCTGGGAGATCGAGCGGGAGATGCAGAGCAAATATCCTCACCTATTCGAGGCTTCAGGTATGTTTCTTGACTCGTTCGAGGATGAACGTTTGTTTAAGTTTTGGAGGATGTGACGACCCGGCTAGTCGTCTCATGAGTTACCACTCCGTTTGCCCCATTTCTACTTCTTTATGCTTCGTTATGCGTGTTTTGTGGTATCGGGTTGGTCGGATCGAATCCGGAATGATTTTGGTAAGGTTTGAGACACTTAGTCTCTTTTAAGGAAGTTTAAGTTAGAAAGTCAATCAGATGTTGACTTATGTGTTAGAGGGCTCATATGTGAGTTCCGTTGGTTCAGTTAGCTTCGGAAGGTAATTTGTGACTTAGGAGTGTGATCAGAATGGGTTTCGGAGGTTCGGAATAGAATTAGGCTTGAATTGGCAAAGTTGATATTTTGGCGATTTCCAGTTGGTGGGCAAGATTTTGATATAGGGGTCGGAATGGAATTCCGAGAGTTGCAGTAGCTTCGTTGGGTCTTTTGGGATGTGTTTGCAAATTTTCAGGTCATTCGGACGTGGTTTGGTTGGGTTTTTGATAAAAAGTGGAATTTGGAAGATTTTAGAAAGTTTGGCTTGAATCCGATGTGTTTTGGGTAATTTGAAGTTGTTTGAGGTGTTTTGAAGATTGGAACAAGTTTGAATAAGGGTTTAGGATATGTTGGTGCCTTTGGTAGGGGTCTCGGAGGCCCCGGGTGAGTTTTGGGTGGTCAATCGGATCATTTTGGAGTTTAGAAAAATGCAGAAGTTGTAGGTCAGCTGTTGCAGGTTTTTACTCTTCGCGTTCGTGAAGAGTCAGAGGATGTCAATGGAATTTTGGCCTTCGCGTTCGCGAGAAGGGCTGGAAAATGATGCATCACGTTCGTGTGAAGGGCTTCGCATTCACGTAGAGGATTTGGGTCAGCTGGGTTTGAGGTCAAGTTGTTCATCGCGTTCGCGGGAGGGGGAGCGCGTTCACGAAGGTTCATCTGGGTAAAGCATCGCGTTTTCGAGGGCTTGGTCGCGATCGCGTATGAGAAAAATTGGTCAAAGTAAATTTGTGCTTCGCGAATGTGAGGGTTTGACCGCGTTCGCGAAGAAGGAATAAATGCCTGGGCAGAATGTTTTTAAGCTCGTCTTGTCCGCGATTTTGGGGCTTATTTCCTCCATAGTTGGTCGTTTTTAGAGATTTTTGAAGGAGATTGAAGAGGGATTCAAGGGAAAACGTTTGGAGGTAAGAATTTTGGACTAAAAAACTCGTTTATTATGTGAATTCCACCTAGAAAATCATGGAACTTAAATTGAAAAATTAGGGCTTGGAAATTTGGACTTTTGATTAGGGATTTGGAGGACCATTTTGGGGTCGGATTTGAGAAACTTTTGATATATATGAACTCGTGGGAAGATAAAGAATCTATTGGTGTAAAAATTATTGAATTCCAAGATGTGGGCCTGGGGGTTGGGTTTTGGTAATTTCGGGATTTGTGCCATTTACTGATTGTTTTCGCTTGGGCTTCGTTCCCTTAGCATATTTTGACGTCCTCGTTCTGATTTTGGATAGATTCGACGCGAGTGGAGACCGATTCAAGGGGCAAAGGCGTCGCGAGCTAGAGATTTAGTCGGTTCGAGGTGAGTAATGATTGTAAATGATGTTCCGAGGGTTTGAAACCCCGGATTTGCACATCGTAGTGCTATAATGAGGTGAGACACATGCTTGATGACGAGCGTGGGGTCGTGCACTATTGGGGATTGTGACTTGATCCATCCCGATTGATGGTTTTATCGCGTCTTTGACTGAAATCTATTTGCTATCATCATTATTTTGGCTGAATGCCATATTTGGGTTCGTGCCAACTATTTGAACCCTTCGGGGATTTTTACTAGTATTTCCTCACTGTTTTGACTTTATACTTGAACTCAGTCATGTTATTTTCCACTGTTTTCATACTCAGCCAAGTTTACTCAGTTTTATTACTTAAATGATATTTTAAATGATGTTTGGGCTGAGAAATACTGTTTTACTATTACCCGAATGGCTTGTGAGGATTTTGACTGAGTAAGGCCGAGGGCCTATGTTGTGAGGAAACATTTGATATTGATTATGAGGTCGAGGGCCTGAAATATGTACGCCACGAGGTAACTTGATTGATATGAGGCCGAGGGCCTAGTGATGATGCCACGAGGTGGCTTTATATTGCGCCTGGGCCGTAAGGGGCCCCTCCAGGAGTCTGTACACCCCCAGTGAGCGTGGGTACCCATTGTGATGTAAGATTGAGCCCGAGGGGCTGGTATTGTTCTATGTGATTGCCCGAGGGGTTAGTACTGTTCTAAGATATTGCCCGATGGGCGAATTTGTTGATACTGTACCCGCGAGGCGAACCTTTATGTGTTTACTTTTCATAATTGACTGTCGATTACCTGTTTAATTATTGAAAAGGCTTTTCATGAAGTAGATTTTAAGTTAAAGGATTTTACCTATCTTTCATTGGTTTACTGTTTTAAATGGTTTTACTACTTCATTATAGCATGCTTTTGTGCCTTACGTGATTTCCTGCTTTCAGTCTTTATTTACATTTGTTACTCACTGAATTAGAGTACTCACTTTACTCCCTGCACCCCGTGTGTAGATTCAGGCATTGCTGATCCTTCCAGTGCGAGTTGAGGGCTCCTGGCAAACATTCAGAGTTCACGAGGTAGTTGCTTGGCGTCCGCAGTACCGTGTTTCTCCCTCTTTGTCATTTCTATATTTTTTTCCAGACATTTGTACTAGTTATAGACTTATCAGACTTGTAGTAGGATTTATAGATGCTCATGACTAGTGACACCCCGGTTTCGGGCTATGTTGGGGTTATTTTCCGCAAATTATATTTTTAATTGCTTAAACCGTGGTTTAATTGATTATCCTTATTACTGTTTTCTTAATGTTTAACTGCTCAAAGATTGAACTGGGAGTAGTTGGCTGGCCTTGTCTTCACGAGAGGTGCCATCACGACCGGGTCCAGGTTAGGGTCGTGACAAAAAGAATTATTCAATTTTACACTATACGCCTGGTCTACCCGGGGAGTATAAAATTTAATAAGTTCTTTGCTATCATGATGGTTGAATTCAACTATGCCAATAGGATCGACCTGACTACCAGGGGACTATTTGACATAGAGCTATTTAAGAAAATTGTATGAGGATACAATTGGTAAGAGTACTTACCTTTAAAATATATGTGAGAAACGACTTGACTTCCAAGAGGCTCATACATATTGTTAAAGGATTCCTTTACTCCACTAACAGAAATAAAGATTTCGTAAACTATAATGAGGGAAAATAGTTTAAAATAATTAGTGAAAATATCATTTAGATAAAAGTCCATGTCTTTATGATATATGCAAATATGTTATTGTATTATTGCCTTTTCTTTTCTATATTTTAGATTTCTCAATATGTCTGCTATATCGCTGCGTGGAATACTTGAGACCAACAAGTTGGTAGGACCAAACTTTGATGATTGGTACAGAAATTTGAGAATTATTCTCATGCATGAAAAGCTTATTGATGTGATCGATAAGCCTGCCAAGGAAGTCCCAGATGAGGATGATGATGATGCTACCAAGATTTATCAGAAATACTTGGAAGAATGTCTTACTACCAAATGCATCATTCTCGCTTCTATGAATTCTGAACTACAGAGGAAACATCAGGATATGGATCCAACTACAATCATTGAATATCTTAAGAAGATGTTTGGTACACAAAGCATGACAACTAGATACCAACTATCTAAAGCTTTATTTGGATCCAAATTGACTGGAAACTCTCCAGTTGGACCCTATGTCAATCATATGATTGATCTTATTGAAGAACTTGAGAAGTTGGGGTGCAAACTGGGTAAAGAGCTTTCTCAAGATTTGATCTTTCAGTCACTATCAGAATCCTTTTCACAATTTATTAATTTCAATATGAATAAAATAGATTGTGATATTCATGACATGCAGTCTCATAATTGAAAGAATCATTGATAATATGGTTGAAGATGAATTTTCAATCCATGATTATTCTGAAGAAATCAGGGATGATATGCAAGATTATTACTTCTTTGAGTAAAACGAATTGTTATATGTGCAGAATGGACCCTTCGTGGGCCAGAGGCAGAGGTAGAGGAAAAGGAGGAAGATTATCCTCCTCCTTAGGAAGGACAAGGGTATAAACAACATCCTCTCTATTTTTTAACTAGAGCCATGCCTAAGTTATCAACTCCCTTGTCACTGGCTATAACATTAATAACCGAGGCTTTTTCTTCAGTGGATAAATAGTTATCCCACCAGCCACGAAGTTGGACAGTAAAGCCTGCAATAATCATTTTGCAAATAGTTCTATATGTATTTTTAATACTTTTACACATAGTTTTGTACATAAGCATTCTATGTACAAGAATAGTTAACTGTCTATCAGTTAAACCATCAAGATTCCATTCATAAATTTCGGAACCGCTGTAAGACGTATTAGTCTGATTCCAATCACGTTCCTCTATTAACACATCTTGAGGAGTAGGACGGGAATAATAGTAAGTTTGCATTTTGGGTTTGTCGGCATACTTACTATTGGGTTTAATTAAACCATTGAGTTTATTAAACTCTGACCACGTTTCATTTTTATAATCAGAAATAGTCTCAATTTTATCAGCAATTTTTTTGATAAATCAATTGGTTTGATATTTAAACTAGAAAGCTTTTTATCAAGAAGTTCTTTTAAATCATTAAAAGACTTAAATTTAAAATACGGAATCTCAAGAGGTCTTTGAACATGAGTAAGAACAGTTTGAACATCTGATTTGCTTCCTGAAGTGGAGGCAATATCAGTTGTCTTTTTGTTAGTACTCATTTCTTTTATCAAAACTGTTAATTCATCAAGTTTTTTGTCAAGAGAACTGATATGTTCACCCAAAATGTTTTACATATAACCCCAAATAATTGTTTTGAGAAATCAATTTGGCAGGGGTACTTCCACATACTCTTGAACGAGGAAGGGGATAGAAACATCGTATTGGGTGGGTTGGAGAACTCAGAGAGTCGGAGAGATTTTGGGTTTGGTAGACGTATTAAGTGTGAGGAGGTTGAGGTGGCAATATAGAGGATAAGTAGGGGCAAGGCGATGGGGCTTGATGAGATCCTAGTAGAATTTTGGAAAGAAGCGGGTAAGGTAGGCTTGGAGTAGCTTACTAACGTGTTTAACATCATTTTCAAGACGCGGAAGATGCCCAAAGATTGGCGGTTGAGTCTATTGATTCCGTTGTATAAAAACAAAAGGGGATATTCAGAACTGCAACAACTATAGGAGTATCAAGCTGCTGAGTCACATTATGAAGGTTTGGAAGAGGGTGGTGGAGAAGAGAGTGCGGTCAGGTGTATCTATCTCTAAGAACCAGTTAGGATTTATGCCGGAACGGTCAACTACAGAAGCCATTCACCTTGTGAGACGCTTAGTGGAGCAGTATAGGGAGAGGAAGAAGGACTTGCACATGGTGTTCATTGATCTCGAGAAAGCTTATGATAAAGTTCTGAGGGAGGTGCTATGGAGATGTTTGGAGGTTAGTGTCACGACCCAGATTTTCCACCCTCAGGAGTCGTAATGGAGCCTACTAGTGAAAGCTAGGCAAGCCGACCATTTGAATTATTTACCTTTTTCCCAATTTCTAATTCTTTAACAATTAAGAACCAACATTATAATAACAACCGAAATTAAAAGCGGAAGACTGAAACGTAATATATTAATAAAGATGCCAATACCAATCCATACATAAGCTACCCAAGACTGGCGTCACAATTTCAAAGACTGTCTAAGAATACTACAAATAAAGGTCTGAAAGATTAATACAACACTGTCTCTGGAATACATGAAAGAAACAGAATGAAAAGATAGAAGGAGATGCCAAGGCCTGCGGACGCTAGCAGGACTACCTCGGGTCGCCTGTTGGACTGAAGGCAGCAACCTCACAGTGGTCCAAAAGCTACAACACTGGGATCTGCACATAGTGCAAAGTGTAGTATCAACACAACCGACCCCATGTACTAGTAAGTGCCTAGCCTAACCTCGGCGAAGTAGTGACGAGGCTAGGACCAGACTACCAAATAAACCTGTGCAGTTAAATCATATACAGTAGAAAATAAAGACAGAACTTCACAATTAAAGATAGGAAGGGGGATCATGCTGCGGGGTACAACAAGTATCAACAGAAAACCAACAGTTAAATGTAGAGGAACCATAACTCAGTTATCAATAAAAAATCAGGAAATCAAAGACGAGTGCACGACATCACCCTTCGTGCTTTAACACTCTCTCACAAATAACATGCACGATATCACCCTTCGTGCTTTAACACTCTCTCACAAATATCATGCACGGTATCACCCTTCGTGCTTTACACTCTTCATCACCTAAGCAATAATCACAAGGTAATTTAGGGCAAGGGAATCAATAACATCACAATAAAATCAAGTAACAACAAAAAATCAGTAAATGGCTGTAAAGAACACCATAACTCATTTATCAGCAAGAATCGGGAAAAATCAAAGACAAGTGCATAACATCACCCTTCGTGCTTTTACTCTCGTCCTCACCATAAGAATCAATATAGTTGGCACGACATCACCCTTCGTACTTTTACCTCACATAATCATGGCACGGAATGATCCTTCGTGCATTATCACATATAAAGGCATGGAATGGTACATCGTGCGACACGACATCACCCTTCGTGCATTAACACTCTCTCACAAATATCATGCACGGCATCACCCTTCGTGCTTTAACACTCTTCCTTACCCAAACAACATTCACAAATCAATAAGGTCAAGGGAATCAATAAAATCACAATAAAATTCCGACAAGGGAACAATAGTACACCAATAATATCCCTGCAAGGGAAATAATACCAAAAATAGTAACATCCCAGCAATGGAGATAACATTAAAGACTACAACATCCCGGCAAGGGAGACAATATCATAATCCTCTTCTTTTTTCACATTTACTTCACAACTCGATTCACAACTTGAGCCAATGCTCTAAAATGTTCAATTGCCAATAATACTTTCACAAATCATCTTACAACTTGAGCCAATGCTCTTCAATGTTCAATTACCAATATTACTTTCACAAGCCTTGTTCAACAATAGAAATCATCACATAAGGCATGACCAATACAAAACGGAGTCACATTAATTATAGTATAAGACTCACAGGCATGCTTGACACCAACGTATAGATACTCGTCACCATGCCTATACGTCGTACTCAACAACTAGCACATAGCAAATATGACACAACTCCTAATCCCTCAAGATAAGGTTAGACCAAACACTTACCTCGATGCCGCGAACATAATTCAAGCCTCAACTACCACTGTACCTCTTGATTCCACCACCAATTCGCTCGTATCTAGCCACAAGTTATTTTACTATATTTAATAAATACTAAATGAATCAATTCTAATGCATGAAAATAGGTTTTCTAAAGTTTTCCCCAAAAAGTCAAAAATCGAGGTTCGAACCAAAATCCGATTACCCATTCACCTACGAACCCAAATATATAATTTGTTTTGAAGTCGGACCTCAAATCGAGGTCCAAATCCCCAAAATTTGAAAACCTTAAGTTCTACCCAAAACACCCAATTTCCCCCATGAAAACCCTTGATTTTGCGTTGAAATCATGTGAAAAGATGTTAAAGATTAACGAAAACAAGTTAGAAATGACTTACAATCGATTTGGAAGAGTTCTTGTCTTTGAAAAATCGCCCAAAGGTGTTTAGGTTTTGAAAAGGTTTGAAAAATGAAAGATTTTCGGCTAAGTTATGAATTTACAGGTCGCAGATATCGCAATTGTGAACCCTTCAGAACCTGCTAACCTCGCATTTGCGAACATGGATTCACATTTTCAAATAGGGGTTCGCATTTTCAAACCCTGAGGATTCCAGTCCTCTTCGCATTTGCGATGCTGCTATCGCATTTGTGATTAACACTTCGCATTTGCGACCAAGGTAGCCGAGGCCAAAATTCGCATTTGTGACATATTGTTCACATTTGCGAAGCCTGCAGACCTGCAACATACCAACAATTCCTAAGTCCAAATTTCACTCCGCGGCCTATCCAAAACTCACCCGAGCCCTCGGGGCTCCAAACCAAACATGCACGCAAGTCCAAAAATACCATACGGACTTGCTCGTGAATCAAATCATCAAATAACATCAATAATTATGAATTTAGCATCAAAATAAAAGAAAATCTCATGAACTTTAAAAGTTTCAAATTTTACAACTAAGCGACCGAATCCCGTCATATGACCTCTGTTTCTTACCAAATTTTATAGGCTCAACTTAAATCACATATAAGACCTGTATCGGGCTCCGAAACCAAAATACGAGCCCGATACCATCAAATTCAAACATATTTCATTTCCAGCAACTCATATAGATATTCCAGAAAATAATTTTCTTTAAAAATTTATTTCTCGGGCTTGGGACCTCGGAATTCGATTCCGGGCATACGCCCAAGTCCCATTTTCCTAAGTTTACCCAAAATATTGTCCAAAGTCAACTTAGATTCATTTTAAAGGCAAAATTTATCATTTTCACAGATTTTCACATAATGGCTTTCCGGATGCGCGCCCGGACTACACACGCAAATTGAGGTGAGACAGGAAGAGGTTTTTTAAGGCCCCGAAACACAGAATTTATTTCTAAAATAAGTTAGCGGAGTCCCGATATCGTATATAAGGGTGATTAAAGATATGTACGAAGGTGCTAACACTTGGGTGAGTACAGCGGGAGGAGACTTGGAACATTTCCCTGTAGAGATGGGGTTGCATCCAAGATCAACCCTTAGCCCATTTTTTTTGCCCTAGCATTAGATGTGCTGACACGACACATACAAGGGAGGGTGCCATGGTATATGTTATTTGCGGATGACATAGTATTGATTGACGAGACGCGTGGGGGTGTTAACGCTAGGTTGAAAGTTTGGAGATAGACACTAGAGTCTAAAGGTTTTAAGTTGAGTAGGTCAAAAACTGAATACTTGGAGTGCAAGTTTAGTGATGGGAGGCATGAAGAAGAAGTGGAAGTAAAGATTGATACTCAAGTCATTCCCAAAAGGGATAGTTTCAAGTATCTTGGGTCTATAATCCAAGGCAACGGGGAGATTGACGAGGATGTTACTTACCTCATTAGAGCGGGATGCATGAGATGGAGGCTAGCCTCGAAGGTTTTATGCGATAAGAATGTGCCCCCTAGACTTAAGGACAAATTTTACAGGGTGGTGGTTAGACCAGCTATGTTGTACGGAGCTGAGTGTTAGCCCGTCAAGAAGTCTCCTGTCCAGAAGATGAGCGTAGATGAAATGAGGATGTTGAGATGAATGTGTGGACATACCAGGAAAGACAAGATTCAGAATGAAGTTGTTAGGGACAAGGTAGGAGTGGCAGCCAAGGAAGACAAGTTCGAGAATCGAGGTTGCGATGGTTTGGGCATGTGAGGAGGAGAGACATGGATGCCCCGGTCAGGAGGTGTGAGAGGTGGACCATGGCGAGCTTGAGGAAGGGCAGGGGTAGGCCAAAGAAGTATTGGAGAGAGGTGATTAGGCAGGACATGTCAGTGCTTTGCCTAACCGAGGACATGACTAACGATAGGAAGGTGTGGAGGTCGACGGTTAAGGTGGTAGGTTGACTGGTAGTTGTGGTTTTTCCTAGGGTTACCAGTAGTACTAGTAATATTCTTGTTGCCGGTTGAAAGATACTTTCTTCTTTTTTGTTATTATATCTGGTACTTGGCAGTCAAGTCTACTATTTTTGTGAATTGCTACTAGAAATTGTTGCTTCATGCTTGGTACAATTTCATGCTACTTTTTTCTCGACTTTTACTTTTTTTCTTGACTTTCACTAGAATTGTTGCTCCCTGATTGATACTATTTGATACTACTATTTTCTCGTTTTGTCTTATCGTCCTTTGTCTCCTTGTTGTTTCTTTCCTCCCCCTATTTCTTCTTCTTCTCCCTTCTCTTCCTCTCCACACGTTCTTGAGCCGAGGGTCTATCGAAAACATCCTCTTTACCTCTCCAGGTAGGGGTAAGGTCTGCATACAGATTACCTTCCCAGACCCCACATGTGGGATTATACTCGGTATGATATATATATATAGTCTTAGGGTATGCGCGTTGTGCGTGTATTTTATATCAATAAATATAAATTTTATAAAAATTACATAGATATTATTCAAAAAAGTTTGAATGATAAAATAAATTAAAAATCCAAATTCCTGAAAATACTCATGAATATTAATCACATTTACGCATAGATTTAGGTACCTATATATAATTCAAATAAAAAAGATTCATTTCTAGGTATATTTGATCATTATCATAATAAAGAGACTATACATGCTAATAAATATTGTTATTTTCTTTAGCTCAATAATAATGAGTAATATCAATTAGCCACATATTACCAATTTGATTTTTATTTGCAATTACATACAATATTTATCTGCTAGATAGATTTATCGACACCATAAGAAGCTATCAAACTTTATGACGGCACTTGAAAATATTTTAACATTCCTAATAATGAATAAGTTAAAATAGCTAACATATTCAACATTATCAACCTTAAATCATTAAAATTTTAGCAATCTAAAAGTGTTCGACCCAACATTGACTATTTTATCTAGCATGAACTTTATTTTAAAGGGTAAAAAAGGCGAACGACATTTTACTAAGGGGTTTCGTGCTTTTAATATAGTATATGTTAGAAAAATAATCACACGACTATTTTGCATAATGTGAAATCTATTTCTAAAGGGTTAAAAAAGCGAACGACATTTTGTTAAGGGCCTTCGTGCTTTTAATATCTATATATATATTAAAGCAAGAAAATTTGCCTTCTCATTTAGCCAAGCAGCAAGTTATTAGAAAGCCAAGTGGCAACCTATTAAAAATACACATGACAACTTAATTTATTAAAAAGTAAAGTTGTAATAGCCTGATTTTTCGGCCATTATACAATCAATCATCCCACATTTGTGGCCTTTGTTTTGTAAAATTTCCATTATTTAATATTAAATAAATTCAGGTTGTAATAGCTAGATTTTTCGGCCATTACACAATCAATCATCCCAAATTTATTGCCTCTGTTTTGTAAAGTTTTTATTATTTATCTATCTCTCTCTCTCTATATATATATATATATATATATAAGCAAGAAAGTTACCATATATAATTGACATTATGGTTAAACCAAGTGGCAAGCTAATAAATGTCAATAGTATATGGTAACTTTATTTTATATTTGACTATTTTAGCTAAATACAAATATAATATATATAAAGGATAATTTTGAATTTATAGATAAAGTTCTAAAATTTGAATTTGAATTTAAATTTAAAATAAAATTTATAATTTTTTTATCATGTTATCATACTTAATTTGGTTAATGATCATATGCAATCATATTAGGAACTTTTATTATTTTTTCGAATTATTTAAATACTACTTCGCCTCTAGCAAAAAAAATAAATTACTCCATATAACTATAAAATTCTTTCGCATTTAAAATCCTATAAGTATATTTGAAACACTGTAACTAGATTTGAATAAAACGAAATTCTTTTAAAATAAACGTAATATATAGGGTACACGTCTATGTTTATCTAAATAACAAAAAAGAGTTTACAAAACCAAATAAAAGTTTACTTACATATGTAATAAAGTAAACATACATGCTGGAGAAAGATAGATAGATGATGCATATAGAGATATGATCATTGAACCGACTCATTGGATAATTCCTAATGGTTAGAATTACCATAAATTGTCAATAAGATATTCTCTTGAAGAATGTGATGTAAGAGTTTCCTTTGACCTGAGATCGTCATTGTAATTGACAAGTTATTTATTGTGCTTTGATACCAGACACCTATGGCCCAAGGGCGATAGTTGAAAGGATATTGGGTACGATTAAATACGTGTAGAATTAGTGATTGATCAAGATGGAATCTGTCAACTCTTGGTAATGAGTTTAAGCGCTCCATGTTGTCATGAATTATAAACGACCAAACTAAGACCTTGGCCAGGGCAATTGAATGAGAGAAGAAATGAGTTTCTTAGGTCATTCATTGGTCGATTATATTTGACATGAACACATAGTTGGTCGCCTATTAAGATTTGACAGTTGAACCATATCCTAGGGTGATTCAGAGCTATAAGGACAGAAGGAATTACTACATTATTCTTCTACTGGTTCTTGAGAGTAAATTGTATACTTCATGCTATCCGGTCGTTAAGGAGTGTTGCTAGACACCACCCTTGATTAGTATATTGATGTGATCAATTTACTACCGGTTTAGTATTGAACCTATGAGGTCGCACACTCTCGAGTGTTCTGATCTTTGCTAAAGGATTAATTAACTTATTATTTGATAATTAAATTAAGGAATTTAATTAGTCAAATATATTTAGTTATTAGTCCAAATGAAATATTATTATATTCTTTGCTAGCACAGATGATATAATTAATATTGTGAACAAATTGAACTTTTCTATTTGGAATAGAAAATTAAATTATCTCTTAGTTGAAATATATATATGATATATATAATTAATATTTACATAAAAAATATGTATATAAATATTAATAAAAGGTTGATTTAGACGTATTAGTGAATTCCATTTTTTGAAATGGATTCACGTGTTAAGTCCACAAAAAGGACTTGTCGGCAGTTTAAGGTCTTAAACCCATTTGGAATGGGATTCATATATTTTCAATTGAAAATTTACGTTTGGCATTAGACTTGCAAAAAGTCACCGCCCCTAATTTTTCCTTCATATATATTGGAAAAGGATTACTAAAGTAGTATATATATATATATATAAAGGTAAGTAGACCTGATATATATAAAACAAAAAGAGTTTTCGGAGGTGTCGCACAAGAAAAACTAAGAGATAGTCTTGGCAAAGAAAATCAGTTTTCTTGTCGTATTTATTGGCTGGATTTTGAGAAAATTTCATTCAATTTATTCACGAGTTTCACTGATCAAAGTGTTGATAGTAAGGATCAGTTTCGGTGTGGATACACATTGAGTCTCGCACTATCGAAGAAACTTTGAAACGAGACTCTCTTCACTAGGTACGTGTGACGACCCAAAGGGTCATCACCGTAGTTCTTCCTTGTTCCGCACAACCTCGCTTTTAGTTGCCTCGATTTGCGTGCGTAGTTCGGGCGCGTAGCCGGAAAGTTTTTATGTGAGAATATGTGAATTATGTGAAAAATTTGATGGATTTTGATATTAATATGCATAATATTGACTTCGCTCAACATTTTGGGTAAACGGACCCAGACCTGTGATTCGATGGTCCCAGAGCGTCCGTAGAAAAATATGGGACTTGGGCGTGTGCCCGGAATTAAATTCCGAGGTCCAATGCCCGAGAAATAAAATTTTGTGTGAAATTGTTTTCTGAAATTAATTAGAGGAAAATGAAGAAGGAAATTGATCAGAAAACTGTGGTATCGGGCTCGTATTTTGGTTCCGATGCCCGGTACGAGTCTTAAATATGTTTTAAGCACTATCTGTAAAGTTTGGCTAAAAACGGACGTCATATGACGTGTTTCGGACTTAAAATGGGGAATTTGAGTTTTATGAAAGTTGAAAGAAAATCATGTGTTTTGAGGCTTGATTCCATGTATATGATGTTATTTTGGCGATTTGATCGCACAAATGAGACCGTAAGATGTTTTTAAGATTATATGTATGTTTGGTTTGGAGTTCCGAGGGCTCGGGTGAGTTTTGAGTGGGGCCCGGGAGGTCTTAGATTTAAAAAAATGCAGGTTCAGGCATTGCAGGCCTAGCGCGGCCGCGGCAGTTTCCGCGCGGTCCGCGCTGGCAGCCACGCGGCCGTAGTGCTTTTCTGTGCGGTCCGCATGGTGGGGGTTCAGAGGGTCGGTAGCCAGGTCGACCAGCGCGGCCACGCACCAAATCAGTGCGGTCCGCGCTGGGTGGGTTCAGAGAGCCCACTTCTTCCCTCCCTCGGCGCGACCGCGGTACATTTACGCGCGGTCCGCACTGGCAGTCACGCGGCCGCGGTGCATTTCTGTGCGGTCCGCGCCAGCCCCCAGCAAAATGTATAAATTCGGGAATTTCGGTCATTTTTCCACTTTTCAAAAACCCAAAATTTAAGAGGCGATTTTCCAAACAACTTTTCTTCTTCAAAACGATTGGTAAGTGATTTCTAACTCATTTTCTTCACTTCTTAACATCTATTAACATGATTTCAACTTCAAAACAAAGATTTTCATGGGAAAAATTGGGTGTTTTGGGTAGAACATAGGTTTTCTACAAATTGAGGAGTTGGACCTCAATTTTGGGTCCGATTTCAAAACAAAGCATATATTTGGATTCGTGGAAGAATGGGTAACCGGGTTTTGGTCCAAACCTCGAGTTTCGACCACGTGGGCCCGGGGGTATTTTTGACCATTTTGGGAAAAACCTTGTAAAATTTATTTTCATGCATGGGGAGTGATTCATTTAGTAATTATTAATGTGATTAAGTGACTTATGACTAAATTCGAGCGGATTGGTGGTGGAATCAAGAGGTAAAGCTATACTAGAAGCGTGAGTTGAGTTTGGAGCATTCGAGATAAGTGTTTGTTCTAACTTTGGCTTGAGGGAATAGGATTAGGTTGTTATTTGCTACTTGCTATGTGGAGTACGGTGTATAGGCATGGTGACGGTTATCTATGCACCGGAGTCTAGCATGACCGTGAGTCTTAATTGCTTTTAATTTGAATAACGTGACACAATCTCCTTGTTTATTTGATGAGTTTCATATAATGTGAACGGTTGAGGTAATATTGTGATTGGTGTACTTTTGGAGCGTTAGCTCGAACATGAATGTGTTAGTTGAGGAAGAAGAGATTTAAAAAGAGAATGTGTCGTGATTACTCCCTTACCGGGATGTGTAGACCGATATATATACCCTCCCTTGTCGGGATATTTTTGGGCTGTTAGTTGTACCCTTGCCGGGTTAGAGTGATATGTTATTGATTTCCCCTAATGGGACTCTCCTTACAAAATCATATGTTTCGAATTATATTATGGGATCGTGTGGCACGCCGTCCACTTATATATGATATTATGGGATCGTGTGGTACGCCGTCCACTTTTATATGATATTATGGGATCGTGTGGCACGCCGTCCACTTTTATATGATATTATGGGATCGTGTGGCACGCCATCCACTTATATATTATATTATAGGATCGTGTGGCACGCCGTTCACGTATGATTTTACGAAATGGGATCGAGTGGTACGCCTACCACAAATTAGAGTGATTATTGGTTATTGGCCTCCGTTGCCGGTGACATATTGCGCACTGTGATAAAGATGAAATGGGAACAAGTGGTACGCCTACCACGTGGTATATGAAAATTGGGATCGTGTGGCACGCCGTCCACTTATATATGATATTATGGGATCCTGTGGCACGCCGTCCACTATACATATATATATCATGGGAACCGGAGTTTCTTCTGTTTATTTCCGATATTTCATTTTTATCTGTTACTCCCCGATAGCATGTCCCCTCCTAGCTTTACTTTGTATTATCTTGTTATTGTTTTCTTGTACTTGTATATATATCTGTACAGGTTAATTGTGGTAGGTCCTGTCTAGCCTCGTCACTACTTCGCCGGGGTTAGGCCAGACACTTACCAGCACATGGGGTCGATTGTGCTGATGCTACACTCTGTGCATTTTTGTTCACAGATCAGGGAGCAGCTTACGGACCACAGCAGTAGGACTTCTGTGAGCTATTTTCAGTCCAGGGACTCTCGAGGTAGCCTAGTTGGCGTTCGCAGGCCGAAGCCCCTTTCCATGCTTTTCGTTTGTTCATCTTGTATCAGACAAACATGATGTATTTCCTTTCAGACATTGTTTATAGTATTCTGTAGTAGTCCGTGAGCTAGTGACACCAGACCTTGGGTAGTGATGTGTATTAAACTTCCGCACTTTTGGTTTTCAGTTGCTTTAGATTTAAAGTCTTCCGCTTAAATTTTGTATCGTTTATTATATTGTTTGAAAGAAAGCAAGAAAGGTGTTTTAAATATTTGGCTTGCCTAGCTCCGATAGTAGGCGCCATAACGACACCCGATGGTGGGAAATCCGGGTCGTGACAAGTTGGTATCAGAGCACTAGGTTACTTAGGTCTCACAACCCATGGACAGCTCGGTAGAGTCTGAGGGATCGGTACGGAGACGTCTGTATTTATCCCGCAGAGGCTACTGAGTTAGGAAAACTTCACCTTGTTCATTCTTGTCGTGCGATTCTGTTTCTCAAGAACTGATTGTCTTTCCACTCTTTTCTTTCGCAGATGGCGAGGACACGTGCTTCCTCTTCTACCGCGCAGCAGCAGCTCCTATCAGGGGCAGGGGGCGAGGCCGAGACCGTGCCAGAGGCCGAGGCCGGGGCAGAGCTCAGCCCCGAGCGGCAGTCCCAGAGGTGGAGCCTCATGTTGACTACGACGAAGGGGTTCTAGCTCCAGCAGCTCCGGTGGGCCCAGCTCAGGTTCCAGAGGGTTTCATAGCCACTCTAGTGTTTCAGGACGCTTAGGTCCGACTAGTAGGCTTTATGGAGGGCATTTCTAGAGCGGGTTTGCTTCCAGTAGCTCCAGCCACATCTCAGGCTGGGGGAGGAGTTTAGACTCCCGATACTCATACTCAAGAGCCGGTAGCTCCTCAGGCTCAGGTTCCAGCAGTTCAGCCAGCCGTGGCAGTTTAGCCAGTTGTGGCAGCCCAGCCAGGTATTGCGGCTCAGTCCAGCGATGGTGCGACTATGTCCGCGGATGCTTTGTGGAGGCTTGATCGTTTCACCAAGCTCTTCACAACCACATATAGTGGCACCCCCTCAAAGGATGCTCAGGATTTCATATTCAGCTGTCATGAGGTTCTACGGACTATGGGCATTGTAGAGACCAATGGGGTCGACTTCGCCACTTTTCGCCTGGCAGGATCCGCCAAGACTTGGTGGAGGGATTTCTGTTTAGCCAGGCCAGCAGGGTCGCCATCATTGACCTGGGATCAGTTTTCAGAGTTATTTTTGGGGAAGTTTCTTCCAGTTACTCAGCGAGATGCTCTTCGCAGGCAATTTGAGCATCTCCAGCAGGGTCCTATGACGGTCACCCAGTATGAGACCCGGTTCATTGATCTTGCTCGTCATGCCATTGTGATACTCCCCACCGATAGAGAGAGGGTGTGGAGGTTTATTGATGGGTTGGCCCAGCCGATCCATGTTCAGATGGCCATGAGTGCCGGTAGTGAAATTTCATTTCAGGAGGTGGCAGATGGTGCCCCCCGGATAGAGATGGCACTTGCTTAGGGAGGTGGTCATGGGTCTGATAAGAGGCCCCGTCATTCTGGTAGATTCAGTGGTACCTCGTCTGGAGGTAGGGATTCTTATGGTAGAGGCCATCCTTCGAGGCCCTTTCAGTCAGCTCTCCAGGCTTCTCATGGTACACCAGGTGGTCGTGGTTCTCAGCCGCAGTATTCTGACCAGCAGCTCTTCAGTTCACCATCAGCACCTATCAGTGCACCACCACTTCGTTATTCTCAGCAGCCTAGGGCTTGTTATACTTGCGGCGATGTGAGTCACATTGCCAGATATTGCCCTCGAGCTTCCAGCAGCTCGCAGCAGCAGGGTCCTCGCCTGATAATTCAGGCACCAGTTGCCCCACAGCCTGCCTGGCCAGTTAGAGGCGGGGGTAGGGGACATAGAGGTGGAGGTAGAGGTCTTAGAGGTGGAGCTCAGAGTGCTAGAGGTAGGGGTCAGCCAGCAGCAGATCGTCCTAGGGATATGATTCAGGGAGGTGGGGCCCAACCCCGTTGTTATGCTTTGCCAGCCAGACCAGAGGTTGAGTCATAAGATGCTGTGATTACATGTACTATTCTGGTCTGTGATAGGGATGCTTCTATGCTGTTTGATCCCGGATCTACGTATTCATATGTGTCGTCCTATTTTGCACCCTATTTGGTTATGCCTAGTGACTCGTTGAGTATTCTTGTTTATGTGTCAACACCGGTGGGTCATTCTATTATGGTCGACCAAGTTCATCGTTCTTGTATCGTAGTGTTTGGGGGTCTTGAGACCCATGTTGATTTGTTGCTTTTGGACATGGTCGACTTCGATGTTATATTGGGGATGGATTGGTTATCCCCGTACCATGCTATCTTGGATTGCCATGCCAAGACCATGACCTTAGCCTTACCGGATTTACCCCGTTTAGAGTGGAGAGGGACTTCTGGTCATTGTACCCGTAGTGTTATCTCGTATGTGAAGGCTCGGCGTATGGTCGAGAAGGGATGTTTGGCCTACTTGGCGTATGTTCGCGATTCTAGCGCGGAGGTCCCTTCTATTGATTCTGTGCCCGTTGTTCGGGAGTTTTCTGAGGTTTTCCCTTCGTACCTGCCGAGTATGCCGCCCGACAGGGATATCGACTTTTGTATTGATTTGGCCTAGGGCACTCAGCCCATTTCTATCACGCCATATCGTATGGCCCCGTTGGAGTTGAAAGAGTTAAAGGAACAACTGCAGGATTTGCTTGAGAAAGGTTTCATTAGACCCAGTGTGTCGCCTTGGGATGCGCCGGTGTTGTTTGTAAAGAAAAAGGATGGTTCGATGAGAATGTGCATCGATTACCGGCAATTGAACAAGGTTACAATTAAGAATAAGTATACACTGCCGAGGATTGATGATTTATTCGACCAGCTTCAGGGTGCGAGGGTGTTCTCAAAGATAGATTTGAGATCTGGTTATCACCAGCTGAGGATTAGGGCGTCTGATGTCCCTAAGACAGCATTTCGCACTCGGTATGGGCACTATGAGTTTTTGGTCATGTCATTTGGATTGACTAATGCCCCAGCAACGTTCATGGAGTTGATGAACCGAGTGTTCAGACCTTATTTGGACTTGTTCGTGATAGTCTTCATTGACGATATTCTTATATACTCCCGCAGTCAGGAGGAGCATGAGCAGCACCTCAGAGTGGTCCTTCAGACCCTAAAGGATAGTCAGTTGTATGCTAAGTTCTCAAAGTGCGAGTTTTGGTTGAGTTCGGTCGCATTCCTGGGTCATGTCGTATCAGCAGCAGGTATTTAGGTAGACCCGAAGAAGATAGAGGCAGTCAAGGACTGGCCTCGACCAGCTTCATCTACGGAGATTCAGAGTTTCCTAGGGTTAGCAGGTTACTACCGTCGGTTCGTGGAGGGGTTTTCATCCATTGCAGCCCCTATGACCAGATTGACCCAGAAAGGTGCCCAGTTCAGATGGTCAGATGAGTGTGAGGCGAGCTTTCAGAGGCTCAAGGCAGCTCTGAGACACCGGTGTTGGTTTTGCCCACAGGTTCAGGGCCCTATACAGTCTATTGTGATGCATCTTGTATTGGACTTGGTGCAGTGTTGATGCAGGATGACAAGGTCATTGCCTATGCCTCGAGGCAGTTGAAGGTTCATGAGAAGAACTATCCAGTGCATGATTTGGAGTTGATAGCCATTGTTCACGCATTGAAGATTTGGAGGCACTATCTGTTTGGTGTGGCGTGTGAGGTGTTCACGGATCATAAGAGTCTTCAGTATTTGTTCAAGCAAAAGGAGTTGAATTTGAGGCAGAGGAGGTGGTTGGAATTGTTGAAAGATTATGACATCACTATCTTATATCACCCGGAAAAGGCCAATGTGGTGGCCGATGCCTTGAGTAGGAAGTCAGCCAATATGGGCAGTCTGGCTTATATTCCGGTCGGTGAGAGACCACTTGCTTTGGACGTTCAGGCTTTGGCCAATCAGTTTGTGAGGTTGGACATTTCTGAGCCTAGTCGGGTATTAGCTTGCACGGTCGCTTGTTCTTCGTTATTGGAGCGTATCCGTGATCGGCAATTCGATGATCCCCATTTGTGTGTCTTGAGAGACACGGTGCAGCGTGGAGGTGCCAAGAAAGTAACCTTAGATGATAATGGCGTATTGAGATTGCAGGGACGAGTTTGTGTGCCCAATGTTGATGAGATTCGAGAGTTGATCTTAGCGGAGGCCCACAGTTCTCGGTATTCTATTCACCCGGACGCCACGAAGATGTACCAGGATTTGAGGCAGCACTATTGGTGGCGCAAGATGAAGAAAGACATCGTTGCGCATGTGGCTCAGTGTTTGAATTGTCAGCAGGTTAAGTACGAGCATCAAAGACCTGGTGGTCTATTTTAGAGGATTGCACTTCCCGAGTGGAAGTGGGAGAGGATTACGATGGATTTCGTTACTGCAGTTTGGGTCATTATTGATAGGCTGACCAAGTCAGCGCATTTTGTTCCTGTTGCAGCCACCTATTCGTCCGAAAGGTTAGCTGAGATTTATATCAGGGAGATTGTTCGCCTTCATGGGGTGCCACTATCTATCATCTCGGATCAGGGTACGCAGTTCACCTCGCATTTTTGGAGAGCGGTTCAGCGAGAGTTGGGCACCCAGGTTGAGTTGAGTACAACATTTCATCCCCAGACGGACAGTCAGTCCGAGAGGACTATTCAGATTCTTGAAGATATGCTCCGAGCCTGTGTTATTGATTTTGGAGGCTCGTGGGACCAGTTTTTGCCTTTAGCAGAGTTCGCCTACAACAACAGCTACCAGTCCAGCATCCAGATGGCTCCGTATGCGGCATTGTATGGTAGGTGATGTCGGTCTCCAGTTGGATGGTTTGAGCTGGGAGAGGCTCGATTATTGGGTACTGATTTGGTTCAGGAGGCCTTGGACAAGGTCAGGATTATTCAGGATAGACTTCGTATAGCTCAGTCCAGACAAAAGAGTTATGTAGACCGCAAGGTCAGAGAGGTTGCTTTCATGGTTGGGGAGCGGGTATTGCTCCGTGTATCACCTATGAAGGGCGTGATGAGATTTGGGAAGAAGGGCAAGCTCAACCCTCGGTTCATCGGTCCATTTGAGATTCTTGATCGTGTGGGAGAGGTGGCTTATAGACTTACCTTGCCACCTAGCTTGTCAGTTGTGCACCCCGTGTTTCATGTATCTATGCTCCGGAAGTATCGCGGAGATCCATCGCACGTGTTAGATTTCAGCACTGTCCAATTGGACAAGGATCTGTCATATGAGGAGGAGCCGGTGGCTATTCTAGACCGGCAGGTTCGACAGTTGAGGTCGAAGAGTTTTCCTTCGGTGCGTGTTCAGTGGAGAGGTCAGCCTCCTGAGGCATCGACCTGGGAGTCCGAGTCCGATATGCAGGGCCGTTATCCTCATCTATTTCCCGACTCAGGTACTTCTTTCTTTTGTCCGTTTGAGGACGAACGGTTGTTTTAGAGGTGGAGAATGTGACGACCCAAAGGGTCATCACCGTAGTTCTTCCTTGTTCCATGCTTCTGAGGCCTTGAAAACCTCGCTTTTAGTTGCCTCGATTTGCGTGCGTAGTTCGGGCACGTAGCCGGAAAGTTTTTATGTTAGAATATGTGAATTATGTGAAAAAATTGATGGATTTTGATATTAATATGCATAATATTGACTTCGGTCAATATTTTGGGTAAACGGACACGGACCTGTGATTCGACGGTCCCGGAGGGTCCGTAGAAAAATATGGGACTTGGGCGTGTGCCCGAAATTAAATTCCGAGGTCCCAAGCCCGAGAAATGAAATTTTGTGTGAAATTATTTTCTGAAATTAATTAAGGAAAATGAAGAAGGAAATTGATCAGAAAACTGTAGTATCGGGCTCGTATTTTGGTTCCGACGCCCGGTACAAGTCTTAAATATGTTTTAAGCACTATCTGTAAAGTTTGGCTAAAAACGGACGTCATATGACATGTTTTGGACTTAAAATGGGGAATTCGAGTTTTATGAAACTTGAAAGAAAATCATGTGTTTTGAGGCTTGATTCCATGTATATGATGTTATTTTGGCGATTTGATCGCACAAATGAGACCGTAAGATGTTTTTAAGATTATATGTATGTTTGGTTTGGAGCCCCGAGAGCTCGGGTGAGTTTTGAGTGGGACCCGGGGGGCCTAGACTTAAAAAAATGCAGGTTCAGGTATTGCAGGCCCAGCGCGGCCGCGGCCGTTTCCGCGCGGTCTGCGCTGGCAGCCACGCGGCCGCAGTGCTTTTCTGTGCGATCCGCGTGGTGGGGGTTCAGAGGATCGGTAGCCAGGTCGACCAGCGCGGCCGTGGCCGTTTCCGCGCGGTCCGCGCTGGCAGCCACGCGGCCGCAGTGCTTTTCTGTGCGGTCCGCGTGGTGGGGGTTCAGAGGGTCGGTAGCCAGGTCAACCAGCGCGGCCGCGCACCAAATCAGTGCGATCCGCGTTGGGTGGGTTCAGAGAGCCCACTTCTTCCCTCCCTCGGCGCGACCGCGGTACATTTACGCGCGTTCCGCGCTGGCAGTCACACGGCCGCGGTGCATTTCTGTGCGGTCCGCGCCAGCCCCCAGCAAAATGTATAAATTCGGGATTTTCGGTCATTTTTCCACTTTTCAAAAACCCAAAACCTAAGAGGCGATTTTTCAAACAACTTTTCTTCTTCAAAATGATTGGTAAGTGATTTCTAACTCATTTTCTTCACTTCTTAACATCTTTTAACATGATTTCAACTTCAAAACAAAGATTTTCATGGGGAATTTGGGTGTTTTGGGTAGAACCTAGGTTTTCTACAAATTGAGGAGTTGGACCTCAATTTGGGGTCCGATTTCAAAACAAAGCATATATTTGGATTCGTGGGAGAATGGGTAACCGGGTTTTGGTCCGAACCTCGAGTTTCGACCACGTGGGTCCGGGGGTGTTTTTGACCATTTTGGGAAAAACCTTGTAAAATTTATTTTCATGCATGGGGAGTGATTCATTTAGTAATTATTAATGTGATTAAGTGACTTATGACTAAATTCGAGCGGATTGGTGGTGGAATCAAGAGGTAAAGCTATACTAGAAGCGTGAGTTGAGTTTGGAGCATTCGAGGTAAGTGTTTGTTCTAACTTTGGCTTGAGGGAATAGGACTAGGATGTTATTTGCTACTTGCTAATATGGAGTACGGTGTATAGGCATGGTGACGGTTATCTATGCACCAGAGTCTAGCATGACCGTGAGTCTTAATTGCTTTTAATTCGAATAACGTGACACAATCTCCTTGTTTATTTGATGAGTTTCATATAATGTGAACGGTTGAGGTAAAATTGTGATTGGTGTACTTTTGGAGCGTTAGCTCGAACATGAATGTGTTAGTTGAGGAAGAAGGGATTTAAAAAGAGAATGTGTTGTGATTACTCCCTTGCCAGGATGTGTAGACCGATATATATACCCTCCCTTGTCGGGATATTTTTGGGCTGTTAGTTGTACCCTTGCCGGGTTAGAGTGATATGTTGTTGATTTCCCCTAATGGGACTCTCCTTACAAAATCAGATGTTTCGAATTATATTATGGGATCGTGTGGCACGCCGTCCACTTATATATGATATTATGGGATCGTGTGGTACGCCGTCCACTTTTATATGATATTATGGGATCATGTGGCACGCCGTCCACTTTTATATGATATTATGGGATCGTGTGGCACGCCGTCCACTTATATATGATATTATGGGATCGTGTGGCACGCCGTCCACGTATGATTTTACCAAATGGGATCGAGTGGTACGCCTACCACAAATTAGAGTGATTATTGGTTATTGGCCTCCGTTGCCGGTGACATATTGCGCAATGTGATAAAAATGAAATGGGAACAAATGGTACGCCTACCACGTGGTAAATGAAAATTGGGATCGTGTGGCACGCCGTCCACTTATATATGATATTATGGGATCGTGTGGCACGCCGTCCACTATATATATATATATCATGGGAACCGAAGTTTCTTCTGTTTATTTCCGATATTTCATTTTTATCTGTTACTCCCCGATAACATGCCCCTCCTAGCTTTACTTTGTATTATCTTGTTATTGTTTTCTTGCACTTGTATATATATCTGTACAGGTTAATTGTGGTAGGTCCTGTCTATCCTCGTCACTACTTCGCCGGGGTTAGGCCAGACACTTACCAGCACATGGGGTCGGTTGTGCTGATGCTACACTCTGTGCATTTTTGTGCACAGATCAGGGAGCAGCTTACGGACCATAGCAGTAGGACTTCTGGGAGCTATTTTCAGTCCAGGGACTCTCGAGGTAGTCTAGCTGGCGTTCGCAGGCCGAAGCCCCTTTCCATGCTTTTCATTTGTTCATCTTGTATCAGACAAACATGATGTATTTCCTTTCAGACATTGTTTGTAGTATTCTGTAGTAGTCCGTGAGCTAGTGACACCAGACCTTGGGTAGTGATGTGTATTAAACTTCCGCACTTTTGGTTTTCAGTTGCTTTAGATTTAAAGTCTTCCGCTTAAATTTTGTCTCGTTTATTATATTGTTTGAAAGAAAGCAGGAAAAGTGTTTTAAATATTTGGCTTGCCTAGCTCCGATAGTAGGCGCCATCACGACACCCGATGGTGGGAAATCCGGGTCGTGACAGTACGTCTTAGATCCGATCTTTGACAGGTAAATAAAGTTTAAACACGAAAAGATCTACCTAGGATTATTATTGTATTACGCTGCGTGTTACGAATACCTATACAATCCTTCATTGATCACTTATTCTTTAGTTTGATTAATTTATATTTTAATTCAACAGTTTGAACCTTGATCGTGAATCTGAGCTAGAACTTGAGTCGATAAGTGTGTCAGCATCACCTATGGGACCTTATGAGCAAGCTAAGAGAGTGTTTGGCTAAGCTTATACATGAGTCAAATTAGCTTATAAACACTTTTCGATTTATTTACGCATTTGATAAAGTTAAAAGTGATTATAAGTTAAGTGCTTATAAGTCAAAAATAAGCCAAAAACTATAAGCTGGGGGTCAGCTTATGAATTTTTAGCGTATAATTACTTTAAGTTTGAACAAATTTTACTATTTTATCCTTAAAATATTCTTTTCTCGAACAAAACTCCTACGTCGATACTCACTGCCTCAAGTATTTTTTTCAACCTAACCTTCCCCCCCCCCTTCAGGTTTGCAGTTCTCATTGACTATTTAAGATAAAGAAATTCTCTATTCCTTTGTATATTTGTATCTATGTGATTGTGTATTAATCTTTGAACTGTATGTAATAAATGAGGACATATCAATTTTTTTGCTGTATTGCTTTTTAAGTGTTGTGGTGATGAAGACATTGTTTGTTTCTCTTCAAATATTTTGTCCCATTTAGGTTTATTTTTTACTGGAAAACTTGTGTCAATTTATTAATTATTATAACTTATGATTTTATGCTTATCATAAAATAAATTATATTTATCATTAAAATTATCTTATCTAAGCACAGTTGGATTTAAAATAAAATGAAAAATAGAATATTTTGTATTTGAATCGATCTGGAATCTAAATTTTTGAAGAAATTACGCTCTTATAAGTGTAAACAATTCTAAGGTTATTTAAGTCATTTTAACATAAAAAGAGCTTATCAACACTTTTTTATCAAATACTGCAGCAACTTATTATCAATTTCAACACTTATATCCAAATATGTAACTGTTTATTTATTAAATCAATTTCAACACTTAAAATTATTTTTCAGCACCTGATACGTATCAATTACTTCGAATAGCTAATTCAAACGGCCTCTCAGTATGATAATGGTTAGGAAGGCGTAATAACATACACTTGAGAATAAAGTGACATTCTTGCATAGACAGCTAAGAGCAATAATTGAGAAGTTAAAAATAAAGTGAACACAGACTAACGCTAAGCTCCCATTTGGCCATAAAATTTGGAAGCTTCTTTTCAAATATCTATTTGTTTATAAATTTTAATTATTTTTTAGCAGATTTTGAAAGCAATATCTTTAAATCCCAAAAACAGCTCTAGAGTAATTTTTGAAGTTTTCTACTCACAAAACTTCAAATTCTTTTCAAGTAAAATGCATATCCAAACAGAATTTCAACTTTCAAAAATTATTATTCATCTCATCTTCAAAAACTCTTTTTTTTTTTAAGTTTCAACCAAATCTATGTCCAAACGCTAGCTAAAGAGGGTGAAAAGCATACTGCAGGATTAGCAGAATACCCAATTTCATTTATATGGCAGGCTCCAGTGGACAACATCACAGTATCCAGTAAGAAATACTGAAAAAAAACATGAATATAGAGAAGGCAACGGCAAATTTCCTATCGTATTACCTATTTGGTTTTCACCTGACTTTCAATAATTTTTATACAGAGAATACCAGCTACAAGATTCTAAGAACAATTACTTTTCTCATGACACATTTTGTTACAGTAGTGTGAATATAATTATATACTCTACTCTGTCTTGTCTTCTTCCAGATCACCACCATTAGATGCCTCATTGCCACCCAGTGTTGATCTCACTTCGGATTGACTTCTTGCATCCTTTGATGGCAGAGGGGACAGTTTTATGAGCGTCAATGTTTCGTCATTGTCAAACTCTTCACTATCATCAAAATATGCATATCTGGATGTATTGCAAATAAACTCAATGAGTATGAAGTGTGTAGATAGAAGAGAGTAACTATCGCATCTAACAAATGCTGAATTTTCTCACAGAAAAACTCGTTTTTTTAGATTCTTTTTGTAGGGAAAGCGGAAATATAAGAAAATTTGAACAAAACGGTGCTGGATCTTTGACATCAGGAGAATATGTTTTATGCTCTTCTTTCCGCCTAAAATGACAAAGAAAATTAATTCATGATCTCTCAAATGAAAATAGGGAGGGTTGGGGGCGAGGAGGAAATCATCTCATTTTCTCACATGGTTGAGGTATTCTCCTTTCGTTCTAGGTCTAGCAAATTAAAGATGAAATGCTAGATAACACTCTATTAACATAAAAACTGCAACGGGTGAATGGCTCCCTTGTTCAAAGGCCATCATGAACAATCATCATTATAAATCGAACATTTGTAGAATGTTACAGGGTAAGCAATTGCGCAAGAGGAGCTCTGTGAACTCATGAATACTTAATACATGCATTGATAGAAAGCCTGGTATTACCTCATGGTGTTTTGAGATGGAGCCCAAAGTGCACAGATGACACAAAGGAGAGAGAAAGACACCACTTGCCAGAAGGCAGGAATGATCCAGGCATTTTGCCATCGCTCATTGTACACATCAGTGAACTTGAAGTGCAGCTGCCAGGAAAAAACAAGTCTAATTCTTTACTTGGTAATATAAAAACAGGGAACATTAGGAGGACGATAAAACTACGTTATATGAACTCAAGTACGAGTATCCAATAGGAGTACGTTTCCATTTCTAGATGATTTTCTCTGTATCTTCAAGGATTCACACAAATTCCACAATCATGTCCAATCTAATTAGCTTCAGATTATGGAAAAACTCATTATCCCCCTATCTTGGATTTACTTTAATCAGTTTCTGAAACTATAGTTTGTCCAGGTTTCATAAAATTCCTGAAAGAAAAGGATAATATGAATTATGATGCTTTACAAAAATGAATTATGATGCTTTAAAAAAATAAAAAATTATGATGCTTTTACTTATTTAATGGACATGAATAACAGTACAACTGTGACTCCTTTGATTAAAGCACCTTCTTATCACTCGTAAGCACATTATTTCACTTTTTCATGTTTGTTTGACGAGAACCGAAGTCCTTCTTCACCACACACACACACACACACACACACAAAATTAGAAGTGCAGGTCAAAGTCATGGATCGGAGAAGTGCTCCATATTTTGGTTACTGTTTCTAAAGCTCATTCCATGAACACATGAACGGGACAAGTTCAGTAAAAGGTTTGACCTTTTCGCTTTGTTTAATTCAGATCTCTTTGAACAGATCACGTTTGTGTTGTCATCACTTGGCTCTTTAGCAGACAAAAGCTAAGAATCAGCTATATTAGATTGAAGGAACTAAAACAAGAAATCAGCTTCAATCTGGAGACGGCCAATATTACCTCATAGCATACCCAACCAACAGAAACAATAACTGCCACAGCCAGTGCATTGGTGAACTTCCGGTATATGTCTAACTTGGCCAACAACCTTCTAGTCTGTCAGTTCACAACATCAGTGATTAACCACCAGTGCTTGATAGTAATAATGGTTTGAGAAAATGAAGTCATGCCATGATTAACCCAGAATATATGAAAGTGACTTGTATCATCTCTAGATTTCTGATCATCCACAAATACATGAAGATAATAGGAAATGTGGAATGGAAACCCTTTTACAGAGCAGAAAATTGACATAAAGTTATAAACAAAAGTATAGGCCAATGTACCTGCAGCTTATTCAACGTAGCAGATAGGGAAGTGAATATCCAAAGGATAAAGAAAGCATCCAAGATCGCCACGGGAAGTACAAAAAATAACCTGGCTTTTCCTGAGAAATCGTTAACAGTACCAACATTTTCTACCAGTTCAAGCACTTCCGATGCCAGAAAGAAAGTTCCTCCTAGCAAAAGGACCTTTGACGTAAGGCCACCAAGAGTTGGTCTAACAACACCATAGCCCATAGAGACCATCAAGATAATCATACGTGAAACTGTACGCTTTATTGTACCAAAGGTAACAGCCCATACAAGGATCCCAGTCGGTCTGACTCCAGTTTCGTTGAATTCAGCATAATCAAAGTACCAAAAAGCCATTTCAAACATACCCAATGTTATAACGAGAGTAACACAGTTTTGTAAAGCAAGAACTTCTCTCCAGAATCTTGCATACTGCGAAAACCAAAAGTTTGCAAGTAACACAAACACAAGAGACATGAACCCGTAGAAGTTCATAAGTGGGGCCATCCTACCAGGTAGGTAACCAGTAGGATTTTTCCATACGGTTTTCCCTTCAACAACAACTTCCTTAAGCTTAGGGTCACAGTGCATAAAATATATATTATACATTCCCGTTTTTGTAATATGTATTGTTCTAGGGTGCAGTTTTGCTTCAAGCTCGTCAATGCCAAATGAGGCACCAAATACTTGAGGCCAACCAGGATTATTAGTAGATGGGCGGTGAATTATTTCCCCTTGTGTACAAACTCCTAGTTTTGCAAGATCTGCTGTGCAACAAACAGCTCTCTGGCCCCCATAGGCAGAGCCCCCGATTGTCTCTCGGTCATCCACCTCAAACACAACTGCATGAATTGATCCTAAGCTAAAGTTTGAAAATTCATCGGGCCTCCGGAATATAATCTTTTCGAAGCTGATTTTCACAAATGATAAAGGTCAGAAAATGCCTGACTTTTATTTCAATTGATGTTGGAATATGCACAACTTTTTCTTTTCTTCATTTGACGTTAAGAAAAAAACAACTTCAAGATTATTATCCATAAGGTTAGAAACACATTTTTATTTATCTTCTTTCACCAAAAATATGGATCACAAGTATTTCCTTACCAACAAGAATAACGAGAAACAATGCGTGAGCTAGATGTACTTTTAGAAGAAGGATGGTGTCGCATTTAACATCTAGCTTAAGTTTTAATGTGAAAAGTTAGAATTCAAGTAGAATGTAGAACCTAAGGGTGTGGCCAAATAGTTGAAGTGGGGGAGAACCATGATGTCTCAAGTTCAAATACTAGCGGAGTCAAAAGCCACTAGGTGAATTTTTCGCATCTGCCTAAGCATTGTTGGACAGAGTTACCCAGTACCTACATTGGTGGGAGGTAGCAAGCACCCGTGAATTAATACAAGCTAGCTATGATACCACTATCATAAAAAAAATCTAGTAAAATATAAGCATTTAAGTGATGGATCATGTTGAAAGGGGGCTATTTTGAGAATCTAATTTACATAGTCACCACTCCAAATTCAATCAATCAACTAATATTCAATAATCTCAAATTAAGATTAGCTATATAAATCCTCTGTATCAATTCTGCTCTACTCCAAAATGAGCCGGAAAAAGTATTTACATACTAAATAAATAAATAAATAAATAAATAAATAAAAGGCCAAAGGAGAATTTTAGTAGTAGCTCAGTTGGTTGGCAACCTGAACTTCACCTTGTAATCCCCTCCCCATACCCGCAATGTAATAAAAACAAAATTAAAAGGCTAGAGAATACTAAGTTGGATTAAAGCAATTTATTAGAAATATAGTCATATTTACCGAATAAAAGAGTCGCCATTTGAGGAGGAGGAAGAAGATTCGTTGAAGTTAGGGGTAGAAGAGTAAATTCCTTCGCTTCCACCATGGACTACAAATGCATTGCCCTTGCTAACGAATTTCTCGGCGGAGTAGTCATGCACTGAAGCTTGTGTAAAGTGAAGTAAGCAACAATGGCTGAAGGTCCGAGTAAGTTAACGGACGACATTGCCCCTAAGACAGTTCAAGGAAAGAACAGTAGATCTGCTGTTAGGACGAACAAGACCCACGGCCGAGTACGTTATGTAGATACTTCAACATTATCATTAAATTTTAACGAATACTCCTTATTTTTAGCAGACTAAACTATTTTATTGTTTACCAATAAATTTGTCAGTAAATGCTTTTTAAGTTTGATACGTACATTTTTTTATACTTATTACAGTAAACTATTTTAGATTAAAATTTTGTACTGTTGTCTATTCTATCGCATCGCTTACTTTTTTTTATTTATAGAAGATCCATTTTTAGTTTTTTTACTTCTACTTTTTCACACGAAACTGATAAGAGATTTCAACTAGGTTAACTAATATTGCAATTGAGGAAAAAATTATATTGTAAGGTTTAAACTTCATTAGTAGCATAGTATTCTCTTATCCTTTCCCCCTCCCTCCATGTAACAAAAAAACAAAGAAATATAACACGCAATGCATTTTTTTACAATTTCTAATATGGACATCAATTTTTTTCTTACGGATGAACATTATCTTTTTCTACTGCTTATAGTTCATAAAAATTTGAGATGTGAGAGAGTAAGGCCTCATTTGTTTTTTTTTTTAAGATTAAGACGTTTGAAATCAAAATATCAAGATGTGTATTAAGATTAAGCATTTGAATCTGAATACACATCTGAATATATTAAGATGTGAATAGAAATAATTAAGATTGTTTGATTTTTAACATCTGAATGTATAAAATTTATCTTTATTTGAAAATTAATAAACACAAAATTCAAATGTAATACTAACTAATCTAATATTCTATCAATAAAATATATACTTTTTTAAAATATGATAGTTGTTGGTGGTGATGGCTAACGGGTGAATGCCGACTAGAGGCGATGGTTGGTGGTAGTTTCGGTTGATGATGGTAGTTCATGCTAGTAGCTAGTAGTGATTGGTAGTGGTGGCAATTATGATTGGGGATGGTGGTGGTGGGTGGTGATAGTTAATAATGTCAGGTGATGATAGTAGTTGTGACTAAGGAAGGTGGTGGGTGGGTGGTGGTAAGTTATAATGATGGCCAGTGCCGGCTGTGGTTGTTAATGGTGATGAGGTCTTGTCATTGAGGTGGATGATTGTTGATTGTGGGTGAGAATGATGGTGGTCGGAGTGGTAGGGATAGTAGGTGGTGATGGTCAATAATGGAGGCTATGATTGAGGATGATGGTGGCGTGGTGGTGGTGGTGGTGGCATTGTGATAGTTGATAATGGTAGACGGTGGAGGCAGTTAATAATGAATATGTGATAGCATCTTAATGAAATTAAGTCTTTGTTATAGATTTTAATCATACAGACCTATTCAGACCTATTAAGTGATTGTGAGATAAAAAAACAAACATACTTAATGATTAAGATCTGAATAATTAAGATTCAGACTTTAAAAACAAACGCACTTAATGTCTGAGATCTGAATGATCAAGATTCAGACCTCTATTAAGTGCAAACAAATGAGGCCTATGTATAAGATAAAATCTTAGATTTAATATTTAAATACTGTGACACTAGCTTTAAAACTCCCCCCCCCTCAAAAGTACTGTGCAATTGACTTGAACCATGACCACTATTGACACATAATTATAGATTATGAAATACAATACAATTCCCTCCCTCACATTTTCAATACTATCTTCTCTTTCCTTAGTTTACGACGTTCATAAAATATTTTTCTATAAAAAAAATCAGTTTTGTTATAAAACAATATAAGAAAGAAGAGTATTGCGGAGAAAAATAAGGAGAGAGAATTTTTATTCATTTGGGATGAATTATAATGGAATAAGACCCCTCTATTTATAAGGGAAAAGTGACTTAGCCACCAAGTAACAAGTCCTAAAATCTCTCTAATATAGACATTCACATTAAATACAATTCTATTTATAACATTCCCCCCTTAAATGTCTATTCAATAGATAATGTGCTTCGTTAAGATCTTAACTAAAATAAAACCCAGTGGAAAAATATTCTAGTGAAGGAAAAAGCGTACACATGTTTAGAAATACGTCTTTTGGTTGCCTCGCTAAAAACCTTACAAGGAAAATCCAGTGGGATAAAACCTTGTAAGGAAAAAAGAGTACAACGCGTATTAACTCCCCCTCCCCCTCCCCCCATAGATGAGAGCATTAATTCACATTTTTAAGCCTTTGAATTCCAATCTTGTGCACCATCTTCAAAAGATCATTGGTAGAGATTTGACAAATAAATCAACCATATTAACTTGAACGAATTTGTTTCACCTTGAAATCATCATCCCTAATAGATGTATTGTGTTCATATGAATCACTATTTCAATATCTTCACATAGAGGTGAAAACTCTTGCTATCGTATTATCATGCTTATAGTTATAGTAAGATACATTTGTGCACAAATTGCACTGAGAAAGTGGTACTTCAAAATCAAGAATTGTATGTGCTTCAAGCAATTTAAATCCTCCAGGGATTATCATATAAGTATAGTCAAATAAGCCATACAAATAGATTTTAGATGCATATCAAGTTTTTATGTCATTCCAGACATAAGATACATGAAAGTGATTGCAAACACACCATTGACTCTAGAGTGTTTGAACTTCATGTCCAAAACTACATGTCTTTCATATGAAACCAATTCTATTCAAATTGTGTCTCTTTCATTTGGCCAATATTTTTGTGTCTGTATTCGACAAGCTTAAGATCCTCATCTATACTTAGTGCTATCATAAATGTCATCGACGAACATTTTATATCGGTTCCAACATCCTTATTTTTCATAAAGACATAACATAGAGATCTCTTCATTCATCTATTCAGGTGTCTGAATCTCTCATGAGATTTATGAAGTGTTATGTCATGTGATCTTCTAAATCACTTGCCTCTTTATTATGATCATTTGCTCATCTTCTATTTCAAGAATTTTATTTAAAATCGATTTGTCTATAGGCGTACCATAGATTTTGTCCTTCTAGGACTCAATCTAATAAGAGCATTTACAATGAGAATATAATTACTTTCTTTGGGTCAGCAAATGCGTCTGACATACTTTGCAATATATTGCGGATGAATTATCCTTTTATGAACTTCAAGTTCATATAATTTATTCGAGGATCTAGATGTAGAAATGATAATTCATTTCACGTAACTTTTTCTCAAATGTTTATCATCTCTCCCCCTCATGTTAGAAAAACTAACTTGCTTCCTCAACTTTTGGAACTCATCTTTGTGTGTTATGGTGTTAATCAAAATATACATCGCACATCAATAATAAAAAGATGGAATTATTTGGTTCATGACCCTTATCCATTTGTGAGGAGAGAATGTAATATACTTTCGTATATAACCTATATCAAACTGATATATAACTTTGTTCTCATAAGTAACAATTTAGTTATTAAGTGGAGGCACTCAATAAATTATTTTGCTAAATCAACTGTGATGTAAACTAACTTATCAAGATAAACTGTCTTGAATAGAAAATCTGGAAATTATGCTCTAAATTAAATTATTGAGCAAGTTACCTCGCAAACACAGGTTGCGGGTTAATAATACTCGCACATGTAACCATCTCATAGATGCATCTTATGTGATATACATGATAGGTGAACGGGCCCATATTCACTTTTGATATTTTCAGCATTTATGAGATTCAATCCCAATTTTAATTGGTTTATTAATTAATGAGAACAAGCAACACAAGAGAATTCGTAAAGAACTTTCTAGTTCTTTAATATTTACCCATGTGAATTCTCTTTTATTTTAGCATATCATACTTAAATTGATATGACTAAACCAATTATGCCAACTGGATATCAATAAACTCAAGTTTATTATGATATGAGTTTTATATCAATAAACTTCTACTTTATTGTGACATTCTTTTATTTGTGTAGTACAAACTGGAGAATAAAGTGGGTAACTTTTTATATAAATATTACCTCGCTACAAGTTGTAATGATAGAAGATATTAAATTTTTTCTTTATTTATAGTCTCAATATAACCAACCGCTTTCGCGAATATTTTGAAAACTCAATAAGTTTCTTTGAGACTTACTACAACATAATGCCTTATTGATAATTAATTGTATTCCTCCAAAATAGCAATAATTGGCTCTTCCAGAGATCTCGATTAATTTGGTACTACCACATATTCATCAATATCCATATGGTGAATATGTCTTTTAAAGAGAAAGTTATACCATTATAGCCATGGTCAAAATTATATGCAAGATCTGTTTCTTGCATTACTGTTATTCTTTAACAATCACATTACCAAAATATTTTGGCATATAATAGGTATGTGACCAATGACCATTCATGCCATAATAATGACATTGTTTTCTTATATCATCTCAAACCTCCTTCTAGAGGTGAGTGTGGTATATTCACTACTACTACCACTAGCACGTTCATATTCTTCCAAGAATGAATAGTATTCATAAATCACATGTTGTCCCATTCACATCATGAATGGACCATAATCATCAATATGTGCTTTACAAAATCATGTCAAATCGATGACAAACATTAATTTCACAGAGTGAAGGATTATTTTGAGAATCCTTATTGTTCTCACTATCACAATGATGACGATTATAATTTCGTCTATTGCTACATCCACATCCATTGATACCTTCACGGTAATAATTTTGTCTTCTTTCAGACTTATCACATACTACTATCACATTCTCTTAAGGGAATGAGAATGAAGCAAATTCAATGGGACAGGTTTCCACTTCTTGTTCCCACAATCATACATGAATTTGATCATGATAAGACATAAGAATTTTACCACTTCGGGTGGTTATAATTCCTTACAAACTCCATTGGAGTTATAATAAAAATTTATTGTCTTTGCTTGTATTTAAAATCAAATTATAGAATGTCAAAAATTTAAAAGAGAAAAATAAAGTAAATACTTACCTTAAATCCAGAATTTAATCATGAAGGGAGTTCGTGGAACAATTGACAATCATTATGCTCAATCCCAAAATTTCTACTCAATTGGTTAGAGTCTCGTGTTGATAACGTATTATAAAATAATATAAGAAGAAGTAGAGTATTGCATAGAAAAGTAGGGAGAGAGAATTCTTATTGATTTGGGATGAGAAGGAATATGACCCCTCTATAGGGGAAAAGTGACTTAACCACCAACTAACAAGTCCTAAAATCTCTCTAAATATAGACATTCACCTTAAATACAATTCTATTTATAACAAGTTTCCAGTATTTGATAAACAAAAAATATTTTTCTTTCAATGAAAGAGGAAAATGACTTCAGTTTCTGGTATTTGACTAACAAAAAATATTTTATTTTCAATTAAAGAGGAAAATGACTTCCCAATTATTTTTCTAACAAATATCTTTATACTTGATTGAATTTTTACTTGCTCCAATAAATACTTAATTATTATTGTCAATATTTAATACACACACATATATATATACTCTTTTCGAAAAATATTTTTCACTCACCAATCAAACATAAAAAAGAAGCATTAACATTTTCTCATGAAAGGTAACTTCCGTCGTCATTACAAACACACTGGAAAAAGGAGTGAATTCAACAGAAAATTATTTTCAGCTTTTGTTCTAATTTCATATGGTGTGGAAACTTACCAATTCCACCTTCATCTTATATTCCAGCATAGCATCAATCCATAAACTGTGCCTCAATTTATAGAAACATTGAAATTTACTTAAACCTTTCCCTTCGCTCCAAACATATTCGTCACAAATTTAACTTATAAGAAAGGCTAATGTTACATGAATTTTTAAGTAAATTATTTCAAAGTCTTGTTAGATTCCACATATTGTCTACTACACTTGTATCAGTTCTCCACAACTCTATCACGCTAAAACAATCCAAATTAGCTTAGAACCACCATAGAATAGATTTGAATCAACGCAAAAGTACCAAACAACAACAACAAAGAACCCCTACCTTACCCCTTCCTTTGAAGGTAGGGTAATGTATACGCAGACCTTACCCCTACCTTTGAAGGTAGAGAAATTGCTTTCGATAGAGCCCCGGCTCAATGGAAAGGTACCAAACATACAATTGAATAATTAAAATTGTTGAAGTGTGTAAATATTTCATCTAAACGCTTAAGCCGTTAGAGAGAACACACTTTAATATACTTAATCAGGGTTTCAACAAAAATAATCATTGTTTCAAAGGGATAAAATGTCAAAGCACCATCTTACAGTCTATACAATCTACCATATATATAAATTGAAGTTCTTCCTCAATAGAGTAAAAAGGACAGGAAGAACTCAGGCCATCTTCAAGATCCACCACTCCCCAATACCATCACCAGATCGAATACCTAAATGTAACAGTAAGTCGATCGAGTAGGTAGCCATTGATTGATATTTCAACATGTAACTGGAAAAAGAATGTGGTAGTAACAATCCAATTCGCGACGTGTAGATGTTACAATGAACAATGTGTAGCAGAGAGTAGAGCCAAAGTGAAGGAGAAATCCAGTTATAATTACTTTTACCACCAGCCAGCAACCGCTACAATATTTAATTTGCGAAAGCCATGCCATGATTCTGGGCTGAACCAGATATTAGCAACAAGAATTCTTAGTCCATATCAAGGAATTCCATCCTCTTTCTCATTGAACCTTTCTGCTTTTTGTGCCTATGATACATGGTACACATTAGAAACAGAAATAGACAAAGTAGAGCATTATAACACATGTATATCTAGATTAGATATTAACACATGTAAAGCAGATTGAAAGTCTAAAAGGAATGGAGATCATTCAATACAAGTAACATAATACAAATAATTAAGTATTCCCGCACCATTCATGAGTATCAAGCATGAAATAATCCATATTTTGTTCCCATTATCCCTACTGATTAAGTAGTGTAATTAAAACCCCTATAATAAGAAACTTCTACATAGTTTCAAGCATGAGAGTTCATTGTAAAATGCAGATATCATGGTCCCCACATAACAATTATATTCTCTTCGATTAGTCCCTATAATAATTTTATCAACAAAACAGCTTTGAAAAATGACCGCTCAGGCAAATTTTTTGTCAAAAGGGTTATACCACCAGCTCTACAGCCCTCACTCTGTTTGCAACGTCCTCTTGGACGATCTTTTTGTTTTACGGGAACCACTAGCAGTAGTTACCCTGAACCCCCTCTTTGTAACGACCCATCAAGTGGTCTACCCCTAAGGATAATGTCTATGTGAGCATGTACTACTCCTCTTTAATATAATATAAATAGATATTCTTTGAACCAAAAAAAAAATTATGTCCACGTGGACGTAATTAAAAGAAAAAGACTCGAAGGGTCATTAGTATTAACGGAATGTGAGATAATCTTAAAGTTTTAGCAATTTCAACAATTCGAGATTTTATACATCCCTCAAAAGGCTGTAAAAGGACAAGCATTGACAGACTTCTTGGCAAATCATCTGATACCTGATGACTGGGAGCTAACTGATAAACTACCTGATGAGGACGCAATGGTCGTTGAAGTTCAACCTCCATGGAAGATGTACTTTGATGGTGCTGCGCATTGTGGGGGAGCCGGGGCTGGCGTAGTATTTGTCACTCCTCAAGATGAAGTCTTGCCCTACTCCTTCACCTTGACACAACTCTGTTCCAACAATGTTGCTGAATATCAAGCATTAATAGTTGGGCTTGAAATGGCCGTTGATATGAAGCAATTGCAATTGCAATTCTTTGGTGACTCCCAGTTAGTGGTCAATCAGCTTTTGGGTAGTTACGAGGTCAAGAAGCCTGAACTACGCCCATATCATGATTACGCAAAAAAGTTGATGGGGTGGCTCAACGATGTGACTATTCAGTATATACCAAGGAAAGAAAATAAGAAGGATGATGCTTTAGCTGCTCTAGCTTCATCATTACCCCTGCCTGACCAAGCGCAAGTTACCGTCTGCCAAAAATGGGTAGTACCTCTGCCAAATGAGGTCGAAAGGGAAGATAACGAACTCAAGCATCTTGTTGCCGTTTCTGAAGTTGAGAAAGAAGAATGGCGACAACCCATTATCGACCACTTATGCTATGGGATACTTCCAGAAAATCCGAGGAGAAGGACTGAAATCCGTCGTCGTGCACCTCACTTCCTTTACTATAAGGATACTCTATATAGAAGATCGTTCGAGGGAGTACTCTTGCGATGCCTAGGAGAAGAAGAAGCTCTCCAAGCTTTGCAAGAGGCACATTCTGGGGTATGTGGGTCACACCAGTCCGGACCAAAGCTCCACTTCCATATAAAAAGGATGGGATATTATTGGCCAACGATGGTAAAAGATTGCTTGGACTACGCTCGAAGTTGCAAGGCTTGTCAATTCCATGCGAATTTTATTCATCAACCTCCTGAAATATTGCACCCGACTGTTGCATCCTGGCCATTTGATGCTTGGGGATTGGATGTTGTTGGACCACTGCCAAAGTCCTCTGGTGGGCACCTATACATCTTGGCTGCAACTGACTACTTCTCAAAATGGGCTGAAGCTGTTGCTCTTAAGGAAGTAAAAAAGGAAAATGTTGCAAGTTTCATCCGAGTAAACATTATTTATCGCTTTGGCATTCCTCGTTACATAATAACGGATAATGGAAAGCCATTCGATAATAGGTTGATGAACAGGATTTGTGATCTCTTTGGCTTCAAGCAACGTAACTCTTCGATGTACAATGTTGCCGCCAATGGTCTAGCTGAGGCATTCAACAAGACTCTATGCAACTTGTTAAAGAAAGTTGTCTCCAAATCCAAACGAGATTGGAATGACCGTATGGAAGAAGCTCTATGGGCATATAGAACGACTCATCGCACGCCAACACAGGCGACTCCTTATTCACTCGTTTATGGAGTCGAAGCCGTCTTGCCACTTGAGCGTCAAATACCTTCGTTATGACTGGCTATTCAAGAAGGGATCACTGATGAAGAAAATGCTCAACTTCGATTAGCAGAGTTGGAAGCTCTTGATGAAAAGAGATTGGAAGCTCAACAGAGTCTTGAATGTTATCATGCTCGATTGTCTCGCGCCTTCAATAAAAGAGTTCGTCCGAGATCCTTTCAAGTAGGAAATCAAGTCCTTGCCGTACGAAGACCCATAGTTACTTCCCATAAACCTGTAGGGAAGTTCACTTCAAAATGGGATGGGCCATATGTCGTACAAGAAGCATATTCAAGTGGGGCTTACAAGCTGGTTGATGCAGATGGTATGAGAATCGGCCCTATCAACGACAAGTTTTTGAAGAAGTATTATCCATGAAGTTGTAAGTCATGATGCTCCTCGACGTACGAGCCTAAACTGCAAGTCATGATGCTCCTCGACGTACGAGCCTAAACTGCAAGTCATGACACTCCTCGACATACGAGCCTAAACTGCAAGTCATGACGCTCCTCGACATACGAGCCTAAACTGCAAGTCATGACGCTCCTTAACGCACGAGCCTAAACTGCATGTTGCTACATTCCTGGCCCGCAAGAGTATAAACTATGTACGGCCCAAAAAAAAAAGTCCGCTAGGTTGAAAATCTCGAAAGAGACGGCCTAGGCAAAAGTTAGGATGTGAAAAAAAAAGTCCGCTAGGTTGAAAATCTCGAAAGAGGCGGCTTAGGAAAAAGTTAGGATGTAAAAAAAAAAGAAGAAAAAAAATCTACCCAGTCTGAACTACGGTATGACTTGATCCTCTTCACCAAGGTACGTAGGCAGCTTAGAGTTTCATTCTAAGTTCAGTCGCATAAGTTCAAAGATACATATTGCCCTAATTGTTGTTCGAATGAAGTATGAAGGAATGTAAGATCAAGCTGAAATGCCATCCTCCTACTAAACTTTGACCTCATTTGATTTAAAGGGGGCGACCCTCCATGGTAAATTGATATCTTCGATGGGCCGATTTTAGGAGGATGTCAAGTATTTGTATTGAAGTCCAGGGATTCTCTATGTCTTCAGGTTCGCCAAACCTTCAAGTTTGTTGGTCTCCAAGTCCGCCCTCTACCTTAAAAAAAAGGGGAAGAGAAGAGAGGCATCAAAAGGAAACACAAGTCTAAGGAAAGGACTGCTTGGCACAACGTTTCAAATTCAGTGAGACTTAAGTCTAGTTTTCTTGAAATCAACAAAGTTGAAGTCTTCAAATCCGTTGATCTTCAAGTTGAAATATTTAGGCCCTCCAAGTCTCAAAGTTGAAGTCTTCAAGTCCGTTTGTCTTCAAGTTGAAGTCTTCAAATTCGCTGATCTTCAAGTTGAAATATTTAGGCCTTCCAAGTCTCAAAGTTGAAGTCTTCAAGTTCGTCGGTCTTCAAGTTTCAGTCTTCAAATTTGTCGGTCTTAAAGTTGAATTGTTCAAACCCTTCGAATCTTCGAGTTGAAGTCTGCAAAGTCCGCCAAATCTTCAAAGTTTTCCAAGTGTTCAAGTCGATGTCGTCTTCGAGTTGAAGCTTTATAACTTTCCAATCTTAAGGTGGACATATAAGTCCCTTTGCACCTTAAGTTGGTCTCTCCGGCAGTCAGGCCACTTTGAGAGTCATCTCTCCAAGAATTGGGCCACATTGAGAGTAATCTCTCTAAGAATCGGGCCATTTTGAAAGTAATCTCTCCAAGAATTGGGCCACATTGAGAGTAATCTCTCCAAGAATCGGTCCATTTTGAGAGTCATCTCTCCAAGAATTGGGCCACATTGAGAGTAATCTCTCCAAGAATTGGGCCACATTGAGAGTAATCTCTCTAAGAATCGGGCCATTTTGAGAGTAATCTCTCCAAGAATTGGGCCACATTGAGAGTAATCTCTCCAAGAATCGGGCCATTTTGAGAGTCATCTCTCCAAGAATTGGGCCACATTGAGAGTAATCTCTCCAAGAATCGGGCCATTTTGAGAGTAATCTCTCCAAGAATTGGGCCACATTGAGAGTAATCTCTCCAAAAATGGGGCCATTTTGAGAGTAATCTCTCTGGTAGTCGGGCCATGAAAGTAATCCCTCCGATATTTGGGCAGGGATGAGTACTCATCCCCTCACACCCCAAGATTATATTCTTCATGCGTGGATCATCTTGTTGAACAAGAACATCTATTTCTCGCTTGACCTATAAAAAAATAGACAACAAAGAAGAAATCACAAGAAAAGAAGAAGAAATCACCTTCGCGTTAATCCTTCCGAGTCTACAAAATAGACTCAAGTGGCTTGTAAATACTCCGAATTAGATATTCTTGATTGGAGCATGCAACTATATATATATATATATATATATATATATATATATATATATATATATATATATATATATATATATTAATCCTTCTGAGTCTACAAAATAGACTCAAGTGGCTTGTAAATACTCCGAATTAGATATTCTTGATTGGAGCATGCAACCATATATATATATATGTCAGAGACTTCTTGCAAGAGTATATTAACAATGTGTGAGTTAGATTATACAATTGGTCTCCTATATGGATTCAGTTAATGGTGACGGGTCGGTTACTGATAGTGCAACATCGATTGGCTATTTAGAGTTCAAGTAGGATTTGGAGGCTTTCAAGTATTCCTTGTATATTCGGTGATTGAGGCGGCAGTGCTATATGGATAGATATCTTCTGATAATGGATAATCGCATGCCTTGGTGGAGCAAATTTCTATGTCAAATTAAAATGAAAACTTTTCTTTAATGTAAAGAATGACAAAAGTTTTTACAAATTTGTCCTACGTGATGACTAATGTTTGGTCATCATATATCTTTATGCATGCCGTTAGTAATATGGAAGTTATTTTCTTGATTTAAGGAAATAGAAAGTTCGATTCCAGATAACTTTTAAAAGGACAACTGTCTTCCATGTGTACTTCAAGACCAATTTTTAAGTTTCGATTAGTCTACACTCCGATTAATCTTGAAGTGGGGGCATTTGTAAGCATTTAAATTCTATCGGATTTAAATCCATAAAATTATTTGGACTATATTTTAAATTCGAGATATATTGGTCCAAATAAATATTATGGGCTAATGTATAAATGAAGTAATTATATAGGTCCAATATAAATGGATTAAATAAATAAGTCTTAATCCATTGGGCTAGCCCATTTAATTGGGCTAAAGTGATGAGCCCACTCCATTAAGCCCAAGATGTCATCTTCCTAAAGGCCCAGTTTGGTGCCACGTGTCAAATGACGCGGCGCGCCAAGTCAAACGGAAGAGCCAATAGGATCATGCCACGTGTCAAAATGACGAGGCATGCCAAGTCACACTAAAAGGCCAATGAAATCGTGCCACGTGTGCAAGTGACATGTTCTGGCCAATCAAATGCGACCATGTCACACTTCAATTTGATTGGCCGGAAAGAGTTTGTTCTTATCACAACTCCTCCTTTCCAAAACTATAAATAGGGGTCTTTATAACTCAGAAAAGAGACCAGAAGTTATAACAAGAAGCAAGAGAGAGCTCGTGGATCAAACAACGCAAATTTCTCTACAAGTTTCAAGCTTCAAGCAATCAAGTTCAAGTTCAAGAAATCAAGTTCAAGCTCAAGAACGAAGAACAAATCAAGTTCAAGCTCAAGAGCGAAGAACAAATCAAGTATTCAAGATCAAGAACGAAGTCAAATCAAATACAAGGCGTTCAAGATCAAGGCTAATTGTTTGTGATAAAATTCGTGGCAACAATCAAAGTGTTCGCGACGGATAAATCAAATTACAATTCAAGATCAAGCTCAAAGGCCCTTGAATTTATACTAGAAAAGTAGAATCAGGGGAATCATAGGGATTGTAACACTCAAATATTCGAAATAAAATACTACGATTGTTGCAATATATTTCGGTCTTGATTTTATTTTCTCGACGTAATTTATTGTCTACAGTCACCCGATAGCCATTTTTTATAATGTTATCTAAGTTTTTATCCAGCACTTACAAATTATTTAGTTTTGAACCACAACTTTCAAAAGCAGGTGAATGTTACTTCTTGTTCGTGTCCTGAAAGTTAATTTTCAGTTCAAAATTTCAGAATGTCGTGTCCTAAAATTTATTTTTTAGTTCAAAACTCCAGGAAACTATGAGTATCCTGAAGTTTAGTTTTCAATTTTTTTTTTTGATATTATTGTATTTTGAAGTTCAGTTTTTCAGTTTAAAACTTCAGCATTTTATTTTTAAGTTCAGTTTTTCAGTTTAAACTTCAAGGACACTATGTCTTGAAGTTCAACTTTTCAATTCAAAATTATAAGACACTGTGTTCTGAAGTTCAAACTGTGTAGTTCAAATTGCAAGCTTGTATATATTTATTCTATAGGATAATTAAAGCCAATATTTTAAGCTTTTATTGTGACCGAAAGAGGATGAGTCTGAATGAGTTTTGGGTTTTTGTAATAAGAGAGACAACAAGAACTTTCATTGTTGAAGGTATAAATGGATGAAGTTATGTCAATTTTTGAATTACTAGTGAAAGGAAATAAGTTAATTAGCAGGGAGTGTTATGTATAATAGAGAAAGAATTAAGGGATATTGAAAAAGAAAAGCATACGAAGAAGCGAGAAAGAGAAGAAGAGAAGCAAGTTGCCCCTTTTTATGTTACTGGCTAAGCTTTAAATAATTTTTAAACTCTGGTTGAAACTTAAATAGCAACTCAAACAATGGCTATCTGTGCAATTCGCCCAGTTAATTTGTTTGAATTCTTTAGTGGAAGTTCGCGTGCTTAAGCCACGACCTAGAAAGAAATTTTTCTATAAAAAAGAAGAACAAGAAGAAAGAGCAGAATTTCAAATATGACGGGCCGTAAGTGAGGGTGCTGACCATCTGAGCAATTCCTCTTGTATTTAGAAGACACTCAACATTCATTATTTGAAGGGCATACATAATTCTGAGAGGGATTTTCCCGATAAGGTTTGAAATCTGACAATGCTTTAACGGGATCCTTAATTGCAAATTTTTATTTATACCAATGTATATAATACATAACATTGATAAAAATTCACGATAAACTAAAAATTATTTCAGAATTAGCATAAGTAATATGGAGTAATTATTTTTAAAAGCTTATTTTAATGCACCATACTAACTATAGCTTCTTAGCTCTCATCATAATCAAACTTCTATATATTAAATAAAAGAGAGAATAGAAGAGATGATGTGACATGCCTCTAAAGCCAGCAAATCTATTTTTCTTTTATCTCCTTTTTTTGGCATTTTTTCGTTTCTATTTTGTTCCACCAAAGCCATATTGAAAGAAGTAAAACTGAATTTTTTCTGTTGTTTTGTATATTTAATTGCCCATAAATTATGAGTATTTACTTCCCATTAAACTTTTATTATTTACTGCCTCAAAATGTAACGTATAGCTATCTAAACTCATTAAACCCCTTAACTTGCCGATTCACAAACATTAGCAGTTTTTTCATTGGGAAGAATATGAGAATTCTGACCCCTTGACTCTCAAAGACTTCCAATTCTCCATGGCAGTTATATTGCGTCCATTCCCCCTCTCATGTAAGTTTGGAATTGCAAAGACTAGCTTTTGGCATTCCTATCATGGATAAGATCATTCACTTCAACAACAATATGAGTTTGTTTACTCTAATTTTTTCTTTGTTGGATTTATTTTAGTAATAGCTAAACATATTGTATTATCACAAATTAAGTTTGTCGGAGAATTATTGATTATTGTTTATTGATAATGTGAAATTCATTAAACGATATAGACAGGGAAGAAGCTCTTTCAAAATGATCTTGCCTCCCAATATCGAACTTGCTCATCATGTGGATAGAGAACTATATCCGATGCGCTATATATCTGACAGGGAAGCAAACGCTGTTGTGAGACACTTGGTCCCATCATTGAACGGCTAAATAGGCGGTTTTCTAATTTTTCGGGTGAAGCTAATCAGATTTTTTATGTGGGCTTTGCAAAGGATGTTGAAATCTAGAATATGTTCTGCAAAAGTTTCAGATAATAGATAGTAACAATTATTCAACAAGCTCTTTAAGTAGCCAAATCGTAAGATCTGTCTTATTTTTACTGAGCATCCTGGAGGTTTTTTATTTGATAACTAATTATATGTAAATACGTGTGCAAGTAGGAAATTCTGATGAGAAGTTAGCTGATGTCATTTCCTTGTATTCAATTGCTTGTGAGATGCATAAGAAACCAATAGTTGTTGGACCCTTAATATCAATATGTATCTATAGGCTAAGTCCTACTAATGTGTATCATATTAATCTGTTGTTATTGTATATTATTAGTCTCCACCATAAGGAGTAAAATGATTTTTTTTTTCTGCAAAAGTTTTACAAGACTTAGAATATATTTTCTCTTCAGGAGCAAGTGAAAGGAGGCAAGTGTTTGGAATGGGGATCAGTTTGATAGTTAATTTCTTTCCTTTTTGAGCCGACTACTGGAGGCACTATATTGACTTTACGAGAGCAAATAAACAAATAGGATTCAATAAGGCAGAATTGATATAGAGGATTAATATACATCCGAGTTTGGGATCAAGCATGGTTGATTAAATTGTCTTTTAATGAAAAGGTTTATTAATTGCTAATCTTGAGGGCTAAATTATGTAGTAGATGTAGTTTTTTGGGACACAATTTTACTATTGGGGAGCATTGTATGGACTTTAAGGGGAATCAATTTCGTTTTTTGTCAATTTCTATGTTTAAGCTTGATGCTAATGCAAAGGTCTGTTTTTTTTCGGTTGAAAGGGCAAATTTTAGCTATACCTTGAGTTGAGAATGTGGGTTACAATTGGATACTATTTTGCTTGGAACGAATTGCTGTGAATTGGTTTTTCTCATTGTGAATAATTAATTTTTTCATGATCTGTAGCCCATTAGCTCCCAGATTGACAACCAATTAGCATATCGCTCTCTTCATGCTTATTCATGCTCTTACTCCGTTACTCGCGTTTGTCGGTTGAATTGATTTTTTTAAAATATTTTTCTATTTTATATCATTAATTAAATCGATCGCTAAGCGCAACTCTCTGCAATTCCTTTTTTAATTGTATCATTCAATATGCATGTAATATTTGTCTTTTTTAGTTGTATATATCTATGTGTACGTTGTGGGTGGATGAGCCATTTGCAAGAGGTTATTGGGTTAGCATAAAGTTTTTGAGGAAGCTATGTATAAGAAAGGTGTTTTCGCTTGATTATAACTTTTTTTTATTTCTTATATCTTATGTTTCCGTAATACTATAAATATATTCTGAGTTAGTGTATAATTAGTTATTTTCAGAGTGAAGTACACAATACCATTTGTAGGGTGAGAATTAACTTTATTTTTGTAGGTGATAAGAATGTATCCATCTTGGTTGTTGTTACAGGCTAGGTCAAGGTTGCGGTGACTGTTATTTTCGTTTCTAACATATCTTCAGTTTGTATTAGGTTAGCTGTCATGCATGATCCAATATTGGTGCACCCGATTAGGGATCAAGGTCGACAGAATGGTGAAAACATCTCCAGTTTACTTGCTACAAGTTATGCTTAATATTGAAGACCAAGCCAAGCAACAAGTATTATTACCTTAACAAAATTTTTGTCGAAGCTTCATTTTTTGAGGGGGATGGAGTCTGAGGTGGATGAAAACACGAAGTTGTTCTATTCCTTGTGAACTATAGGCATATGCACCTCTTATTCTTTGATTGGGCTTATATATTTTCTGTAGTTCAAGTGGGACAAAATGCATCTAAAATAGCTTCCATTTTATTGTTTATTCTTGTAAGGGCTTGAGCTTGTGTATATATATTCATAGCATTTTCAAATGCAGAGGGGGAGCGCATGGTGTCTACTGTCTAATGTGCTTTATTCTTTTAGGAAAGGTGGAGGTTTAAATATAGGTATAACTTCAATGACCTTTACAAGAAAACAACTTTATTATTTGTAGATTTTAATGGTATGGAAGCTATCCTTTGTCTTGAGGAATGCGGTTTGTATTTCAAGTTTAGATTGCATCTTGCAGATATTTCTTCAAATTTTTTTGCTGCATGGGCTATCTCTGGACTATGATTCTATAAGTTGTATTTCCTTCCTTTAATTGTTAATGTAAAAAAAAATTATTCTCCACTTCCTATAAGAGCACACTTAATTAATCAACAAAGATTGATTTTTTTTAATAAATTATGACGTTAGGCATATTTTGATTTATTTTATAACCGTGCGAAGCGCAGATAAGTTTACTAGTTATTACATAAATACGATCTAGAGTATATTACAGTTACTAATGAATTTTCAGCTTAAAACATTTTTGTTTGATAAATTCTTTTACTATTTTATCCTTAATATCTTTTATACTTGCTTAAACGTCCTTAGCAAAATCAAACCCTAACCCCCTCTCATTCCAGTTTCTGTCGATCGTTCTTCTCCTTGTAAGATCCTTTTTAATTTATATTTTTTTGAAATTGGTCAAATTTTTTCATGTACTATTGAAATTGGACAATTTACCATCTGTTAAACTTTTGATCTAATAGTTCTTCCGCTGTTGCCCCGGACCTCTAAAGGAGCACTAATCTGAGAGTAAAATTTAAACCACAATCAAAGGGTTGAGGGGGTTATTTGGACCTTTTTTTCTTGAAGAGTTTGGACAACCACGTTAATAGCAAGGAAAAATATGAAATAATTAACTTACAAAATTATTATCCTTAATATGAATAAAGCAAGAGTGAGACATATAACAAAATTAAGCAATTTTATCTAATATACTAGTCTTACGATACGCGCGTTGCGCTTGTACACTATCTCAATGGATAAAAGAATTCTAAAAAGTCGTATAGATATTATATTGAAATATTGTGTTTAAGTTATAAAATAAAAGTTTATATTCCAGAAAATGATAAATGTTGATCCTATGTACTTAACTCAATAAAAGAAGAAATTGCTCTATGGAAGTTCTCAATAATTCGTCAATGTATTCAATTAAAAAGTTGTTCTAGTTTTATATTTCATCACTTAAATTTAAAATTTATCATTCTTCCTTCGTAACTTCAGCAGATAACGCTTTTAAAATCCTAATTTAAGAAGTTGTTTTCTACAAAGATATTTTATAAACTAGTATCTATAAACGTGCGTTGCACACTAATAATAGCTTATGATGGTTTAAATATTTATTTTTTATGAAGGAACAATAGAATTTAATTAATGAGAGAAATTTTATATATAATATTACAACAATCATCTAAATGTTAAAAAATATTGTTACATTAGCATAATACGTGAATTCAAAATAAAAGGATATCATCAGAACTTACATAAATGATCAATTTTAGTGATGTTAAGTAGATAATTATGTATTGCGGTATAAAGTTATCTAATGTGATAGTATCTTACCGAACACTTTTTTATATTGATATCTCTCTTGAAAGTGCAAAATATAATTATTCATGTAAGAAAACATATTGTGGTAAATATAGTTCAATATTTAGGATGTTTGTTCTTGTGCTTTATTTATTATAACTACAAAACATAAACATACTAAAAATTATTTTTAAACAAATTTAAAAGGATATTCTTTAGTTTCGAAAGACAAAAGTTGAATTCGGGAATAACACATACTTAGAAGCACATTGACCAGCATCATAAGTTCTACATGTATGACGTTATTGTAAAAACTTCTATATACCATATGTGTACTATTATATAAGCTATTCAGTGAATCTAAGTTTTCAGTAGCATGACAGACATATTTTTCTTCAAAATCAACCTATATGCAATGGAAGATCAATTTTAACTTAGTCTATTATATATATGGCGACACTAACATACGTAAGAAATAATGAATTTGACAACAAACATATATAGTAGAAGGCCATTTGGTATTAAAGTATTTAAGTATTCTTCTTGGTAGTTATTGTTGGTATCATCTTCTGCTAAGTCAGAACTGAAAAATATTTTGTTTTTACCATAAAACTTAGCAATCAATATTTTATTTAGTTAATCAACATATTCATTTCTGCTAGCTAAGTAAGCTCTTTAATTTCTATCATGTAATTTGCACAAATTGCATTTTAATCTAATGATGAAAATATTTTCCTTATTGAATGCACTACTATTACCATTGCAGTTGATAACCAAGTGTTCTAGAAGAATCAAATCATCTTTTATTGGATGCTCTTCTTCGTTTCCTACATGAAGCAAGAAGTCACTTAATGTTGGATCTGTTCTTACTATTATATTTTTTGTCATTTGAATATTTTTCATTTGAGGTCATAAGTATAATTTTGGCAAGTTAGCTTTTACAAATTCTGCTTTGGTCACTTTTGGAACTACTGATCGTACTTGATAGAAATCACCTTCCAAACTATTATTGTGATGACCTCTTTACTTGTTTTTAAAAGGAATTCTGCGTTCCGAGGCTTTAAAAATCTCTTTTAGCATTACCTCGATTTGCGTGCGCAGTACGGGCGCGTAGCTGGAAAGCCTATATGTGAAAATTTGTGAAAAATGATAAATTTTCACTATAAAATGAATTAATTTGACTCCGGTCAACGTTTTGGATAAACGGACCTGGACCCGTGATTTGACGGTCTCGGAGGGTCCGTAGGAAAAGAAGGGACTTGGGCGTATGCCCGAAATCGAATTCCGAGGTCCCAAGCCCGAGAAATGAATTTTTAAAGAAAAATGTTTTCTGAAATTGTTTAGAGGATTTGGAAATGAATTTTGATTAGAATGTGTTGGTATCGGGCCCGTATTTTGGTTCTGGTGCCAGTACAAGTCTTATATATGATTTAAGATAATTTTGTGAAGTTTGGTAATGTAACGACCCGCCTGGTCATTTTGCCTTTTAGAACCTCGTTCCCCTAAATAAAACTTTCCGTACGTGCTTTAGCTAATTTACGACTTGCGGGGGCGGTTAGTTCGAGACTTGGAAGAGTTTTGAGTGAAATATGCCCATTTGATTCCTTAGGATTTTTCTTAAAAGCCTAAGTTTGACTTTGGTCAACATTTTGAGTAAACAGACCCGGATTCGTGATTTGACGGTTTCGGAGGGTCCGTGGAAAAATATGGGACCTGAGCGTATGCCCGGAATCGAATTCCGAGGTTCCTAACCCGAGAAATAAATTTTTATTAGACATTGTTAATCTGAAGTTTTAAGGATTTAAAGAAACTAAGTAATGATTGATTTCATGGGTATCGGGCTCGTATATTGGTTTCGAAGCCCGATACAGTTCCGAAATATCATTTAAGACTTGTCCGTAAAATTTGGTGTCAATCTGAGTAGTTTAAGGGTATTTTGGCCCGTTAGAGGAAAATTAAGAACTTGAAGTTCATAATTTTGATTCATTTGGTTTTAGGGGGTGATTTCTAGATTTAACGTTGTTTCGGGTGTTCCGAAGGTTCGAGTAGGTCCGTCTCGTGATTTCAAACTTGTCGGTATATTCGGGCGGGGCCCGGGAGCCCCGAGCGTCAATCGGACGAGGCTCGAGTGAAGTGGACATTCTTAGAAAGAGCTGAAGCTTGCTGTTTCTGTCATAACCGCACCTGCGGTTGGTGGACCACAGGTGCGAGACCACAGAAGCGGCCCAAGACAGGTCAGGAACCGCAGAAGCGGCTCCCAAACCGCAGAAGCGACACCGCAGATGCGACCTAGAGACCGCAGATGCGGTCCCAGTTCTTTGGCCCATTTACGCAGGTGTGGCCCATCTCTCGCAGATGCGGGACCGTAGATACTGTGAATAACTGTTCTAGAGTTATATACTGTTGTCTGCCTATTGCTGTGTTTAATTATGTTTGACCGCGTCACATGGTTGATTCGCGAGCGGGGTAATTGATACATCTATGGTTCGAGCCGTTCGATCCTCGGCAGTGCACAATTTATTTTTATATTAGATCGGGCCGTACGTCCTCGGTATTACTTGCGCATATTCTTGCTTAGTGTTTTCTCTGTGGACCGGACTTCATATCTACTTTATCTATATATATGGAAACCCATGATAATATTTGGAAAGGAACTATTATTCTACGCTTATTAAATGCTTATAACTTGTGCTATTCCTGCTTATTATAAATTCATCTCATATTATTTGACCCTAGTAAGTATCGAGTCGGCCTCTCGTCTCTACTTTTTCGAGATTAGACGGGATACTTATTGGGTACATATTGTTTATGTACTCATACTACACTTCTGTACTTAATTGTACAGGATCTGAGGCAGGTACATCTGGCTACCAGTCTAGTGTGCGCCCCTGATTCATAGACCGAGACTTCCACGGTGAGCTGCTCCCTTCCTATGCCACTCAGCAGCCAGATGGAGTCTTTTTCTTACTTTTGCTGTCTATTCTATCCCAGATAGTAGGATAGAGTTACTTTTTCGTACATTCTACTAGTTACCTATTACTTGTGACACCAGGTCTTGGCACACACAGTGGTAGACATTTGCTTTTGGGTTGTATAATCTTTTGATACATTATTTATCACTTCTGGTCTTAACTTTAATTTGAGAATCTGCTACACCTATTTTTGGTAAAAGTAAAATGAGAACTTAATTATATTTTTCCGATTTGGCTTATCTGACAATGGTGTCGGGCGCCATCATGACCTATTATGGAAATGGGTCGTGACAATATGGTATCAGAGCACTAGGTTCACGTAGGTCTCACAAGTCATGGGCAAACCTAATAGAGTCTTGTAGATCGGTATAGAGATGTCTGTATTTATCTTCGAGAGGCTATAGGGTATTAGGAAAAACTACTCTTTATTTATTTCCTATCGTGCAAAGGTCAGTATATTAAATTTCTCCTCTTCTATTCTCTCGCGGATGGTGAGGACACGCATGACTGATGTTCCAGACCCGGGCGGAGCCGCTCCTCCCATTGCTAGAGGCCGAGGTAGAGGCCGGGGAAGGGCACTGGCCCGTGGTAGGGGACGAGGGCATCCCAAAGCTATTCCAGTAGTACCACCAGCAGATCCCGCGGGAGATCCTTTTATTGAGGAGCAGGGCGAGGTGCCCGCAGCTAAGCCTACCCCGACAGACTTTATGACGGCACCGGGATTCCAGGAGGTCATGGGCCGTATACTACGGTTCATGGATTCTATGACTCAGGCTGGTTTATTTCCAGCAGATCCAGCCACATCACAGGCGGGAGGGGGAGCACAGACCCCTACTGCTCAGGCTCTTGGTCATGCAGCTGAAGTGTATCAGACTCCAGCGTACTACCCGCGGATGGGGCTCAGCCAGTTGCTGCAGTGGCACCCCAGCCCAGGCCAGCTGCGGAGGGCGATCCGCAGAGGTTATTGGATAGATGGACTAGGCTTCACCCTCTGGTCTTCGGGGGCGAGCGTCATGAGGATGCCCAGGACTTCATTGACAGGTGCATGGACAGATTGCACAACATAAGGATATTGGAGTCGCATGGAGTTGACTTCACTACTTTTCAGCTTGAGGGAAGGGCCTGTAGATGGTGGCAATCCTAGTATAAACATGGTTTAATAATATCCAATAGCGGAAAGTATAGATAAAATTCGGAAATCCAACCCAACTCAACCCTAACCGGGGTGTCACAAGTTATGAGCTACTACAGAGTTTACTAATATTCTACAAAGTATGGAATTAGGAACAAAGTCTGAAGATATCATAAATAATAGAAGATAAGGGAGAAAACGGGTCTGCGAACGCCATGCAACTACCTCGATAACTCCGATGAAAACTGAACAGCAGAAAACTCGCTCTATGCCTCAGGAATACCTATACCCTGCACACATGGTGCAGGGAGTAATGTGAGTACTCCGACCCAGTAAGTAATAAATATAAATAATGACTGAAGGTAAGAAAACACGTTAAGGCACACAACATTCTATACAGAAGCAGTGGAATCATTTAAAATAACAATTCAGTGAAATATCATGTGAAATTTCTTTTAAACCAGTAAAACAGGTAATTTGGCAGTAAAATGACAAGTAAAAATCTGCCCCTCAGGCTCAATATCAAAATAATAATTAGAAATCTGCCCCTCGGGCTCAGTATCAAAATAATAAGTAGAAATCTGCCCCTCGGGCTCACTATCAAAATAATAAGTAGAAATTTGCCCCTCGGGCTCAGTATCAAAATAATAAGTAGAAATTTGCCCCTCGGGCTCGGTATCAAAATAATAAGTAGAAATTTGCCCCTCGGGCTCAGTATCTCAGAACAGTATCAGCCCCTCAGGCTCAAAACAGTATAAAGCAACCAGTCAATGAAACAAGAGCACATAATTATTATGGCAGATAATGCAGATAAGAAATAAATACATGAGTGCAATGCAATGCATATGACGGTACCCTCTGGTACCTACTCCGGCGTGCAGCCCGAGCCATCCATATTTATTTATCGTCGACGACGCTCACTGGGGGTGTGTACAGACTCCGGAGGGGCTCTTACAGCCCAAGCACAATATCAAGCCATCTCGTGGCATCAAATCTAGGCCCTCGGCCTCATATCAATATCAGTATAATCACCCAGGCTCTCTGCCTCAATATCAATGTAATCAACCAGGCTCTCGGCCTCAATATCAATGTAATCAACCAGGTTCTCGGCCTCAATATCAATGTAATCAATCGGGCTCTCGACCTCAATATCAATGTAACATTGCTGCGGCGCGCAGTCAGATCCATGCTCAGTCCAGAAATCATCATAAGCCCCTTGGGCATTCGTAAAACAATAGTTCTCAGCCCGAAATATCATTTAAGTTTTCAAATCTTAGAAAGATGGCTGAGTTTGCAAAACAATATTAAAAACCTTGGACTGAGATCAAATGATATGCAAAATATGCGAAAACAGTGATATCAATCCCTAAAGGATTCAAATAATTGGCAAGAAGCCCAAATGTAACAATCAAATCTAAGTAAGGATGATTCTCAATTTAGTTCAAGTAGAAAACACGGTAAAAACATCTCTCGGGACGGACCAAGTCACAATCCCCAATGGTGCTCTACCCCACGCCCATTATCTGGCGTGCAAGTCACCTTAATATAGCGTTACGATGTGAATTCGGGGTTTCAAACCCTCAGGACATCATTTACATCAATTACTCACCTCAAGACGGCCAAGAGTCTAGCTCGCTATGCCCTTGCCTCTCGAATTGGCCTCTTCGTGCGTCGAATCTATCCAAAATCAGAACGAATATGTCACATTATGCTGTAGGAACAATACCCAATCGAAAATAACTGAAAAACATCAAAATCCCAAAATTTGGCAAAACCCGAGCCCCGGGCCCACTTCTCGAAATTCAGAAAAATTAACATCAACGGATTCCTTATCTCGCCACAAGTCTATACATACCAAGAACTCCCAAATTCGAGTTCAAATGACCCATCAAATCCTAATTGTTTGGTTTCAAAATTCAAGCCCTAGTTCTTGATTAGCAGGCTTATATTTCATGAATCTCTAGGTGGAATTCGCAATAAAAACGAGTTCTAAGTCCAAGAAACTTACCTCAAGTCATTCCCCCTTGAATCCCTCTTTAATCTCCACCAAGAAGCTCTCAAAACGATCAACCATGGAGGAAAAATGACCCAAAATCGCGGATGAAGTGTTTTATAAACTCACTGCCCAGAATTTTTCGGAAGTACTGTTCACCCGCGCGGTTACTTTTCACGCGTGAGGGTTACTGTTCATGCTGCTAAAAAAATACAGCAGCAGCCAAAGAAATTGCAACACTTTTCTTTTCACTAAAATGGCTCTAACTCCATCATACGAACTTGGAATTTGATGATTCTTGTTCCTATGAGTCACAAATAATGATACAAACATAGTCCTTTAATCGAAACTCAATTCGGAGCTCGTTTGCTCAGTGCGATATCCATTTCGCTCGTTAAACAATTAACTCATGTTTCGCGTCAAAAACCCAATCGCGACTTGATAAAATTAGACCAAACTTTCCAGATCACTCCTATAATTCATTATTTAAATTCTGGAAATCTCGAAATAAAATTACGATCTCTAGAACTAAAAATGGACCTTTGGATTATTACATGCTTATGCTCAAACGGCAAAAATCTTCCAAAAACTCTTCCAAAACTTATCCGAGCCTCATGGGACCCCGACCAAACATGCCAACATAATTCATAACATTATTAAAACCTCTTCCAATCATCAAAACACCTCAAACAACATCAAATTACCCAAAACTCATCGAATTCAAGCCTAATTTTCTAAAAACTTCCGAAATACACTTTCAATCAAAAACCCGACCAAACCACGTCCGAATGACCTGAAATTTTGCACACATATACCAAATCACCTAACAAAGCTACAGCAACTCTCGGAATTCCATTCCGACTCTCGGATCAAAATCTCACCTATCAACCGGAATTCGCCAAAATACTAACTTCGCCAATTCAAGCCTAATTCTACACCGGACCTCCAAAATTACTTCCGGTCACACTCCTAAGTCACAAATCATCCCCCGAAGCTAACCGAATCATCGGGATTCAAATCTGAGCCCTCTAACACATAAGTCAATGTCCGGTTGACTTTTCCAAAACAATCCTTCCTTAAAGAGACTAAGTGTCTCATTTCCTACTAAAACTAATCCAAATCAACTCTTTCACACCCAACACTGATAATGAAGCATAAAGAAATAGGAAATGGGGAAAACGGGGCGGTAACTCACGCGACGACGGGTCGGGTCGTCACATCCTCCCCAACTTAAACAAACACTCATCCTCGAGCGTACCCAGAGTTGTCCTAGAAGCCAACCAATAGTTGAACGACCTTACCAAGAATATACCCATGGGTGATCTCACACTACCCTATCTCGCATAGGTCCGATAACACAACATAGCTGAAATTTCACAATCCATCTAGTCCATAAACCATAGAATCACACTGCACCTTCTGAAATCATACACAAGATTAGAACTTCACATCCATACTCAGAATAAGCCTGAACCAGCTGTAATAACCCATACCTGCAACATCAGGTGCAATTATCTGATATACCACATAACTTAAACACTCGAAACGATAATTTCTATTCACAGTAGATGCACATAATAATGAATATCGATAGGAAACTTCTTAACAACTAAAGCCTCATTCCAACACTTTCACATACTGCCAATGATAAAGGAAACACGCAATAAATCATAACCATTTCCTATGTCAACCATTCATGAAGTCATTTCTCTCTTGGTAATTACCATAGCAAATTTTGAACCGAACCTCAATATTTACCCATCACACATACTGAAATCGAATCCGTTCGTATTCATTAATGATTTCAACGATCTCTTCTGACCAAACACACTACTCTGGTGACATGACATATCAATACATGCCTAAGCCACAACTTGCATAATACGTGCACCAATAAGAAACGGTCTGACATACTCAATTCATGAAAATGACTCAACTGAGAGAGTTGTACCTCAAACTCACCAGTACTGCCATAACACAAGGCTGAGACCCTGTCTCACATCATAGAAACAAGACACACAAATTTGACCCGCAATGTCATGTTTCCACACAGCTTTGCTGCAACGCGTGTTCCTATCCAAATACTACTCCACAGGAAACACCTCAAGTCATTATGCTTGAAATCGACAACCATGCTCAATTGATGTCTGGAGCCAAAGCAAATCATTACACCCATGGTGAAACAAATAACACACACCACACAGACCTGATAGAACATAACCGGTATGTTATTCATCGAGCAACACCCAATTACTCATCCCGCTCGACTTCCACTACTACAACTCCTATCGGAGCCAGACGATCCGGTGCCCGACACCAAATTAATACCGAAATCAACAACCTCGCCTGGTGACATGCCTAGCCATATGAAACTCATCTGAAAAGTCCCCCAACACCGGAACTGAATTAATGATAGCAACCTTTGCACTGACATCCATCACGAATGCCCAATTAAGAAAGCAATCCTTCTCAACCGTCCGCTGGTCCTTTGAAATATAAACCACTCTGCTAGAACATAATCCAATGCACTTCATCACTCAACCCGTGGCATTTTTGGTATTGCCCGTAGCGCGATAGTTCAGAATCACTCAACACTAAGACAACCAGTCTGAATTCCGACATCACATCCAAAATCTAACATACCAGCAAACAAAGATCCACTCGAGCCTCCAAATCCCGATTGCCGCTAGACGGTGCCGAATACACACGATCCACCACCACAACCTAGCCTGTACATGAGAACTCCCAGTCTCCAACTCCATATGGTATACAAATCATCATACCTGATTTCAGTTTCCACCGTGCGAATACATGCACACCTTTAATACCCAATTATTCCACGACAGATACTCAAAATTTTCCTGTGCTACCAAGTAAACCCGAATACCACCAGTGGACCCACCAAGAACATGTCGCAATACTATCGAAATATCATCATTTTAATCACATTACCTTTTTCTGAGACATATACTCTCATCAAATCACTTCCAATTAGCAATACCATTTCCTTAATCTTCTGAAGATCATTCACCCTAATCATCTGAAGCTCATTTCTCTAATCACCTAAAGCTGCCCGTACCGCCTAAGAATGTTATGAATTTCCATTCAGAATTGAACTGTAACCTTACACACGCAAATCTCAATCCTTCACAACATATCGCATATACCATGCCATCCTAAGGTAACATAAGGACTTCACCTCCTTTCCGAACCATGAACATTTACGTACTCAACTAGTCAAGAACTTCCACTGATCTCATCTAGAAGAAAAATCATTACACATCCCATGCTTTGCATGACATACATAGGTCTTGTTCAAATTCTTACAATACCGATACGACGGATGAGATCTGTATAAATTCATAACACCACCGAATCAACAATTCATTGGGTTTATACTTCTGGCAAGAACTATCACCTCATTCTGAACCAAACAATGGTCTTAACCTCTTAATTTACTTCATATACTTAGATTGCACTGATCTCGAATTCAATAATCTCGTCTCACCCATTACGAACTGCTCAGGCAATAAGCCACCCTAGACATAATCAAAAGCCGCATATGATGCCCCAATATGCCAATAGGCTACCAATTCGAACGCGATACAAAAAAAAACGAACTTTGGAAGGAATTACCAATCCCACGCACTAATACAAACTTTCCTTAGAAAACAGGAAGCAAGGTATACAAAATAGCATATAGAAAACTATACTCAACATCACACTATTGCAAACTTCATACTTGGTTTACTTCTTTAATCAATCAAGTGATCACATGCCACACTTATATAATCTTCCCATGGGACATACTCCCACAACCTACCACAACAATATCTGGAGTGTACATCCAAACCACCGGTCGCACTAACGCTAAAGAGCGATCAAGAATTATTAACCAGGACGCAAAACCCTTTTTACAAAACACCGATCTTAGGTGACGCTGAAGACAATACCAACTTACCGTAAACATCGAAACTTATCTCCTGCTCATCCGAGCTCATGACATCTTGTCAAAAATTTTCCTTCACTCGTGCCATTCTCAACCCAATTTCCACAACCAGAACTGATTCACTAGCATGCATCAAATCGGAACTAACATAGTACATAACCGCACAATCCGCTAACCAATAGCAAGCTCCCCAACTTGGCTCGAAGCCATAGATCACAACATACTATACTCATAACGCATATACTCCATTGTTGCCTCAATACCATAGTGAGATTAAACTCGATCCTTCATAAGCTTGTGGAAACACAAATCATTTAGAATTTTTAACTTTTCTGCAAATCTCGCATTCACTCACACAACAGTTAAGCCCACTCTCTAGGCAATCCAATTTTGATTTCAACACATTTTATTCACTTGCAATGGAGGTCTTCTAATAGATAACATAAGGATAACACAACTTTAGAACACCCCGCAGGAGATGACCCACCTGCTTTGCCTCCAACTAACATTTCTGCATACCTTCCACCGCCATAAGCATTACGTAGTCACTTGATCTTCTTGAGTCTGTACTCATACCGCAACATGAAATTTACTTCACTCCCAACTAGGAGACATGAAAAGATTCTTCACACGCCCATAACTCGGGCTATAACTTGAATCACGATGGACTTCAAGCATCTATTAGTTCTTCCATCATTCAGCAGACCCTTCTCGTCACTTCCAAATCATATAGATACGCCTCGCAGTACTAACATACTCATCAGATAGCCACAACCATCATTTCCACTAACAGGGACACTACCGAACATATAAGTTCAAAAACACTTGTTCACACAATCAGCACCTCGGCGCTCCAGCCATAGGCAAAGATCCAACCTCAACTCCTCTAGACTGGCCCACCATAAACTCACAGAGATAACACCTCGCCCCTCAATTGGGGAATCACAAACCATTGAGGCACATCTGATACTGAGCGCTTATGCGCGCATACGAACGCGTGGAAGGAATTTCAAAAGTTTCTTTTCAAGATGAATCAAGGATGCACGATAAGAATTCAAGAAAGTGAAATTTTCCTAAAGGTTCTGTAGCCTCTCGAGGATCAATACAGACGTCTCCGTACCTATCTGCGAGACTCTACTAAACCTGCTCATGACTCGCGAGACCTAGTAACCTAGGCTCTAATACCAACTTGTCACGACCCAATTCCCGAACCTGGTCATGATGGCACCTCTCATGAAGACAAGGCCAATCATTCAACCCAATTCATCCTTTTAAGACAATTAATTAACACAATTATAGTATAAACATGGTTTAATAATATCCAATAGCAGAAAGTATAGATAAAATAAGAAAATCCAACCCAACTCAGCCCTAACCGGCGTGTCACAAGTCATGAGCTACTACAGAGTTTACTAAAATTCTACAAAGTATAGAATTAGGAACAAAGTCTGAAGATATCATAAATAACAGAAGATAAGGGAGAAAACGGGTCTGCGAATGCCATGCAGCTACCTCGATAACTCCGATGAAAACTGAATAGCAGTAAACTCGCTCTATGCCTCAGGAATACTTGTACCTGCACACATGGTGCAGGGAGTAATGTGAGTACTCCGACCCAGTGAGTAATAAATATAAATAATGACTGAAGGTAAGAAAACACGTTAAGGCACACAACATTCTATACAGAAGCAGTGAAATCATTTAAAATAACAATTCAGTGAAACATCATGTGAAATTTCTTTTAAACCAGTAAAACAGGTAATTTGGCAGTAAAATGACGAGTAGAAATCTGCCCCTCGGGCTCAATATCAAAACAACAAGTAGAAATCTGCCCCTCGGGCTCAGTATCAAAATAATAACTAGAAATCTGCCCCTCGGTCTCAATATCAAAATAATAAGTAGAAATTTTCCCCTCGGGCTCAGTATCTAAATAATAAGTAGAAATCTGCCCCTCGGGCTCGGTATCAAAATAATAAGTAAAAATTTGCCCCTCGAGCTCAGTATCTCAGAACAGTATCAGCCCCTCTGGCTCAAAACAGTATGAAGCAACCAGTCAATGAAATAAGAGCACATAATTATTATGGCAGATAATGCAGATAAGGAATAAATGCATGAGTGCAATGCAATGCATATGACGGTACCCTCTGGTACCCACTGTGGCATGCAGCCCGAGCCATCCATATTTATTTATCGTCGACGACGCTCATTGGGGGTGTGTACAGACTCCGGAGGGGCTCCTACAGCCCAAACGCATTATCAAGCCATCTCGTGGCATCAAATCTAGGCCCTCGGCCTCATATCAATATGAATATAATTACCCAGGCTCTCTGCCTCAATATCAATGTAATCAACCAAGATCTCGGCCTCAATATCAATGCAATCAACCAGGCTCTAGGCCTCAATATCAATGTAATCAACCAGACTCTCGACCTCAATATCAATGTAAACTACTGCGGCACGCATCCCGATCCATGCTCAGTCTAGAAATCATAATAAGCCGCTTGGGCATTCGTACAACAATAGTTCTTAGCCCGAAATATCATTTAAGTTTTCAAATCTTAGAAAGATGGCTGAGTTTGCAAAACGGTATTTAAAACCTTGGACTGAGATCAAATGATATGCAAAATATGTGAAAATTGTGATATCAATCCTGAAAGATTCAAATAATTGGAAAGAAGCCCAAATGTAATAATTAAATCTAAGTAAGGATGATTCTCAATTTAGTTCAAGTAGAAAATACGGTAAAAACATCTATCGGGATGGACCAAGTCACAATCCCCAATGGTGCTCTACCCCACACCCATTATCCGGCGTGCAAGTCACCTCAATATAGCGTTACGATATGAAATTCGGGGTTTCAAACCCTCAGGACATCATTTACATCAATTGCTCACCTCAAGACGGCCAAGAGTCTAGCTCGCTATGCCCTTGCCTCTCGAATTGGCCTCTTCGTGCGTCGAATCTATCAAAAATCAGAACGAATATGTCACATTATGCTGTAGGAACAATACCCAATCGAAAATAACTGAAAAACATCAAAATCCCGAAATTTGGCAAATCCCGAGCCCCGGGCCTACTTCTCAATATTCAGAAAACTTAACATCAACGGATTCCTTATCTCGCCACAAGTCTATACATACCAAGAACTCCCAAATACGAGTTCAAATGACCCATCAAATCCTAATTGTTTGGTTTCAAAATTCAAGCCCTAGTTCTTGATTTGTAGGCTTATATTTCATGAATCTCTAGGTGGAATTCACAATAAAAATGAGTTCTAAGTCAGGGAAATACCTCAAGTCGTTCCCCATTGAATCCCTCTTTAATCTCCACCAAGAAGCTCTCAAAATGATCAACCATGGAGGAAAAATGACCCAAAATCGCGGATGAAGTATTTTATAAACTCACTGCCCAGAATTTTTCGGAAGTACTGTTCACCCGCGTGGTCACTGTTCACCCGCACGGTTAATGTTCACGCGCGGGGGTTACTGTCCATGCTGCTAAAAAAAATACAACAACAACCAAAGAAATTGCAACACTTTTCTTTTCACTAAAATGGCTCTAACTCCATCATACGAACTCGGAATTTGATGATTCTTGTTATTATGAGTCACAAATAATGATACAAACATAGTCCTTCAATCGAAACTCAATTCATAGCTTGTTTGCTCAGTGCGATATCCATTTCGCTCGTTAAACAATTAACTCATGTTTTGCATCAAAAACCCAATCGCGACTTGATGAAATTAGACCAAACTTTCCAGATCACTCCTATAATTCATTATTTAAATTCTGGAAATCTCGAAATAAAATTTCGATCTCTAGAACTAAAAATGGACCTTTGGATCATTACATGTTTGTGCTCAAACGGCAAAAATCTTCCAAAAACTCTTCCAAAACTTATCCGAGCCTCATGGGACCCCGACCAAACATGCCAACATAATTCATAACATTATTAAAACCTCTTCCAATCATCAAAACACCTCAAACAACATCAAATTACCCAAAACTATTCGAATTCAAGCCTAATTTTCTAAAAACTTCTGAAATACACTTTCAATCAAAAACCTGACCAAACCACGTCTGAATGACCTAAAATTTTGCACAAATATCCGAAATCACCTAACGAAGCTATAGCTACTCTCGAAATTCCATTCCGACTCTCGGATCAATATCTCACCTATCAACCAGAATTCGCCAAAATACAAACTTCGCCAATTCAAGCCTAATTCTACACCGGACCTCCAAAATTACTTCCGGTTACACTCCAAAGTCACAAATCATCCCCCGAAGCTAAACGAATCATAGGGATTCAAATCCTAGCCCTCTAACACATAAGTCAACGTCTGGTTGACTTTTCCAAAACAAACTTTCCTTAAAGAGACTAAGTGTCTCATTTCCTACTAAAACCAATCCAAATCAACTCGTTCACACCCAACACTGATAATGAAGCATAAAGAAATAGGAAATGGGGAAAACGGGGAGGTAACTCACGAGACGACGCGTCGGGTCATCACAGTCAGATGTGTGTGACCGATTATGATGCGAGGTTTTCTGAGTTGTCTCGCCATGCACTCATTATACTTCCCATGGATGCAGAGAGAGTGTAGAGGTTCGTTGGGGGGTTACACCCCACTATTCGGGCTGGCATGGCCCGAGAGGTGGAGATGGGTACTGAGTATCAGCTAGTGGTAGAGATTGCTCGCAGGATTGAGGGTTATCACCAGAGGGGTAGGGAGCTGATGCAGCAGGATAAGAGGGCTAGGCTTTTGGGAGATTTCAGAGGTGCCATAGCTAGGGGTAGAGTTCACTTCGGGAGGATTTAGCTCAGCAGACCCTCGCATTCAGCACCACCACCCCCTCCCCGAGGTGCTCCAGTGATACCTTATTTCAGTGCGATGCCGGAAAGTTCTTACCACCCACCAGCTGTTCAAGGGTTCCTCCGGTGGGTATTCTGGTTATCGGGGTTCTTCTAGTGCCCACTTCAGTGCCATGCCAGAGAGTTTATATCACCCACCGGCCATCCAGGGTTCTTCTAGTGGGTATTCGGATCAGCAGGCTCAGACTTCAGGGCAGCAGGCTATGGTACCGAGAGGGTGCTACGAGTGTAGATATTTGGGTCACATGAAGAGGACCTGCCCCAGACTTCGGGGCAAGGTAGTGCAGCAGGTCAGCAGCCCATGATTTTAGCACCAACGGCCCAACCACCTAGAGGTGGAGGGCAGGTTGGTAGGGCCATCCTAGAGGTGGAGGCCAGGCAGGGAGAGGTCATCCATCTACTGCTCAGTCAGGTGGAGGCCAGCCAGCCGGCGCTCCAGCCAGATTCTACACCCTTCCGTCCAGGCCAGATGCATTGTCCTCAGATGCCGTCATCACAGGTATTATTTCTGTCGACGGTAGAGATGCTTCGGTATTATTTGATCCAGGGTTTACTTATTCATATGTATCATCTTTGTTTGCTCGATTCTTGGTCATATCTCTTGAGCCTTTGGGCACTCCTGTTCACGTGTCCACCTCTGTGGGTGATTTTGTGGTTGTGGATCGGATCTATCGGTCTTGTATGGTCACATTCTATGGTTTCGAGACTAGAGCAGATCTCTTATTGCATGATACGATCGATTTTGAGGTCATCCTAGGCATGGATTGGTTATCTCTATATCACGTTGTCCTAGATTGCCATGCCAAGACTGTTTCACTAGTAATGCCAGGGTTGCCGAGGTTGGAGTGGAGGGGTTTCATAGTTGATACACCTAGTCGGGTTATTTATTTTCTGAAGGCTCGGCATATGGTCGAGAAGGGGTGTTTGGCTTATCTAGCTTATGTTTGGGACACCACTGCAGAGTCTCCGACGATTGATTCGATTCCAGTGGTTCGAGAGTTCGCTGAAGTGTTTCCTTCTGATCTTCCTGGCATGCCACCGGACCGTGATATTGATTTTTGTATTGATTGGCTCCAGGTACCCAACCTATATCTATTCCACCGTACCGTATGGATCCTAAGGAGTTGAAGGAGCAGCTTGAGGAGTTGTTGGCGAAGGGGTTTGTTAGGCCCAGTGTATCGCCTTGGGGTGCACCAGTGTTATTTGTGAAGAAGAAGGATGGGACTATGAGGATGTGCAATGATTACCGCTAGTTAAACAAATTCACCATTAAAAACAAGTATCCATTGCCTCGTATTGATGATTTGTTCGACCAGTTGTAGGGTGCTAGGGTGTTCTCTAAGATAGACCTGAGGTTAGGGTATCATCAGCTTGTTCGACCAGTTGTAGGGTGCTAGGGTGTTCTCTAAGATAGACCTGAGGTTAGGGTATCATCAGCTGAAGATTCGGGACTCAGATGTTCCGAAGACTGCATTCCGGACTAGATATGGCTATTATGAGTTTTTGGTAATGTCCTTTGGCTTGACTAATACCCCAGTAGCATTTATGGATTTGATGAACAAAGTATTCAGGCCTTATATTGTTTCATTTGTCATCGTCTTCATTGACGACATCTTGATATACTCACGTAGCCTGGGGGAGCACGAGCAACATTTAAGAGTAGTGCTTCAGACCTTGCGAGAGAAAAAGCTATATGCTAAGTTCTCCAAGTGTGAGTTTTGGCTAGAGTCAGTGGCATTCTTGGGGCATGTTATGACAGGAGAGAGTATTAAGTGGATCCCAAGAAGATTGAGGCAGTTCAGAGTTGGCCACGTCCTACCTTAGTGACCAAGATCAGGAGTTTCCTGGGGCTAGTGGGTTATTATCGGCGATTCGTGCATGGCTTTTCATCTATTGCATCACTTTTGACTAGATTGACCCAGAAGGATGCTCCATTCCATTGGTCCGATGATTGTGAGGAGAGCTTCCAGAAGCTCAAGACAACTTTGACTGCAACACCAGTTCTTGTATTGCCTTCCGGCTCGGGGATGTATATGGTATATTGCGATGCTTCACGCGTTGGCTTGGGATATGTATTGATGCAGGAAGGGCGAGTTATTACATATGCTTAACGTCAGTTGAAGTTTCATGAGAAGAATTATCCTGTGCACGATCTAGAGTTGGCCGCGATTGTTCATACTCTTAAGATATGTGGGCATTATCTGTATGGGGTGTCATTTGAGGTTTATACCGATCATCACAACTTACAACATTTGTTCAAGCAGAGGGATCTTAATTTGAGGCAGCGCAGGTGGCTTGAGTTACTGAAGGATTATGACATCACCATTCTTTATCATTCGGGCAAGGCAAATGTGGTCGCAGATGCCTTAAGCAGAAAGGTAGAGAGTATGGGTAGCTTGGCATTCATTCCAGCATCGGAGATGCCACTAGCTTTGGACATTCAGTCCTTGGCTAACAGACTTATGAGGCTGGACATTTCAGAGCCTAGTCGAGTCCTTGCGTGTGTGATTGCGCAGTCTTCGTTATTGGGGCAGATCAAGGCCCGGTAGTTCGATGATCCCTATTTGGCAGTTCTCAGAGAGACGGTACTTTAGGGAGGTGACAAGGAGATTTCTATTGGCGAGGATGGTATTTTGTGACTTCAGGGTCGTCTATATGTTACTAATATTGATGGTCTAAGGGAGAGGATTCTAGAGGAGGCTCACAGTTTGCGGTATTCCATTCATCCGGGTGCTACGAAGATGTATCGTGACTTAAGGAAGCATTATTGGTGGCGGAGAATGAAGAAAGACATAGTGGAGCATGTGGCTAAGTGTTTGAATTGCCAGCAGGTCAAGTATGAACACTAGAGGCTGAGTGGCCTACTTCAGCAGATGCCTATACCGGAGTGGACGTGGGAGCGTATCACCATGGATTTCGTAGTTGGGTTGCCGCGGACTTTGCGGATGTTCGATTCAGTATGGGTCATTGTTGATAGGTTGACCAAGTCGGCTCACTTCATTCTAGTGGCGACTACTTATACAGCGGAGAGGTATGCTCAGATTTACATTCGGGAGATAGTCCGGTTGCACGGTGTGCCTGTTTCCATCATATCAGATAGAGGCCCTCAGTTCACTTCCCATTTCTGGAGAGCCGTTCAGAGTGAGTTGGGGACCCGTGTAGGGCTTAGCACAGCATTCCATCCTCAGACCGACGGGCAGCTGGAGCGGACAGTTCAAATTTTATAGGACATGCTTAGAGCATGTGTGATTGACTTTGGAGGGTAGTGGGATCAGTTCTTGCCCTTGACGGAGTTTACATATAACAACAACTATCAGTCCAGCTTTGAGATGGCTCCATACGAGGCTTTATATGGTCGTCGTTGTCGTTCTCCTATTGGGTGGTTCGAGCCTGGTGAGGCTAAGTTGTATGGTACAGACTTGGTACAGGATGCCTTGGATAAGGTGAAGTTGATTCAGAAGAGGCTTCGCATAGCTCAGTCCAGATAGAAGATTTATGCGGATCAGAAGGCGCGTGATGTATCATTTATGGTTGGCGAGAAGGTTCTCTTGAAAGTCTTGCCAATGAAAGTCATTATGAGGTTCGGGAAGAAGGGCAAGTTGAGCCCAAGGTTTATTGGTCCTTTTGAGGTGTTGAGGAGAGTTATAGAGGTTGCCTATGAGCTTGCCTTACCCCCCAGCTTATCGTGAGTTCATCCAGTTTTCCATGTATCGATGCTTCGTAAGTATCACTCCGACTTGTCCCATGTGTTAGACTTTAGTACTATTCAACTAGATGAGAGCTTGGGCTATGAGGAAGAGCCAATTGCCATTATTGATAGACAGGATCTCCAGTTGAGATCTAAGAGGATTTTTGTGGTAAAGGTCCGGTGGAGGGGCCAACCAGTCGAGGAGGCGACCTGGGAGTCCGAGGAGGACATGCGGAGTAGATATCCCCATTTATTCAGCAACTCAGGTACTTTTCTATGTCCATTCAAGGACGAACGTTTGTTTAAGAGGTGGAGAATATAATGACCCGCCTGGTCGTTATGCCTTTTAGAACCCTGTTCCCCTAAATAAAACTTCCTGTACATGCTTTATCTAATTTACGACTTGTGGGGGCGGTTGGTTCGAGATATGGAAGAGTTTTGAGTGAAATATGCCCATTTGATACCTTAGGATTTTTCTTAAAAGACTAAGTTTGACTTTGGTCAGCATTTTGAGAAAACAGACCCGGATTCGTGATTTGATGGTCCTGGAGGGTCCGTGGAAAAATATGGGACCTGGGAGTATGCCCGGAATCGAATTCCGAGGTTCCTAGCCCGAGAAATGAATTTTTATTAGAAATTGTTAATCTGAAGTTTTAAGCATTTAAAGAAACTAAGTAATGATTTATTTCATGGGTATCAGGCTCGTATGTTGGTTCCGAAGCTCGGTACAAGTCCGAAATATCATTTAAGACTTGTCCGTAAAATTTGGTGTCAATCCGAGTAGTTTAAGGGCGTTTTGGCCCGTTAGAGGAAAATTAAGAACTTGAAGTTCATAAGTTTGATTCATTTGATTTTAGGGGGTGATTCCTAGATTTAGCGTTATTTTGGGTTTTCCGAAGGTTCGAGTAGGTTCGTCTCGTGATCTTAGACTTGTCGGTATGTTCAGGCGGGGCCTGGGAGCCCCGAGCGTCAATCAGATGAGGCTCGAGGGTAGTGGAAATTTTTTGAAAGATCTGAAGCTTGTTGCTTCTGTCATAACCGCACCTGTGGTTGGTGGACCGTAGGTGCGAGACCGTAGATGCGAGACCGTAGATGTGGTCGTGCCATCGTAGAAGTGGCCCAGGACAGGCCAGGAACCACAAAAGCGACTCCTAGCCGCAGAAGCGGCTCCGCAGATGCGGCATGGAGACCGCAGATGCGGTCCCAGCTCTTTGGCCCATTTTTTCAGGTGCGGCCCATCTCTCGCAGATGCGGTCCCCTGACCACAGATGCGGAAATCACTGGGCAGTGAGGTTCATTTAATGCAGGTTCTAAGTCATTTTTATCACATTTTCACTCCTCCATTGGGCGATTTGGTAGCTTTTGAGAGAAGAACTTCACCTAGCATCTTGAGGTAAGTGTGTGCTACCTATTTCTAGTTTAATATCATTGTCTTAGGTAGATTAAACACTAATGTTAAGGTGAAATCATGGGGTTAGAGAAAAAACCTAGGATATTAATAAAACTTAGATTTAACTACGAAATTTGTTATGGAATAAATTAGAAATCATATATTATTGATCATTAGGTTGTACAGAGCAACTTCCTTTGAAAAATCTCGGAATCCGGGCACGTGGGCCCGGGGTCGGAATTTAGGAAACTTGTGTTAATGGTTGGGAAATTTCTTAAATAGCTAGAATTCGATCTTGTGATCCTATATTAACTAGTTCTTACTTCATTTAACTAGTTTGGGATTGTTCGGCTCTGAATTGAGGGCTTGGACTTGTTCTTGGCATTTGGAAGTGCACTTTGGAGTGATGTGAGTCTCCTTTCTAACCTTGTATGAGAGAATTGTCCCCATAGGTGTAATAATTGAATAATTTGCCACTATATGCGGGGGCTACGTACGCACTAGGTGACGAGAGTCCGTGCGTAGCTACTATCATGCTAAGTCCGGGTAGTCTAGGACCCATAAGCATGCTCTATGTGATATACTTGTAACTTGATGCTTAAATTCGGATTCGTATAAACCATGTTGATTAAGTTAAATGAGACTAGTGGTAGGAATCTTATTTTCCTTGGCCTTTTAAAGAGAAATTGAACATACCTGTGAATAACTGTTCTAGAGTTATATACTGTTGTCTGCCTGTTGCTGTGTTTAATTATGTTTGACCGCGTCACATGGTTGATTCGCGAGCGGGGTAATGGATGCATCTATGGTTCGAGCCGTTGGACCCTCAACAGTGCATAATTTATTTTTATGTTGGATCGGGTCGTATGTCCCTCGGCATTACTTGCACATGTTCTTGCTTAGTGTTTTCTCTGTGGATTGGACTTCATATCTGCTTGATATATATATATATATATATATATATATATATATATATATATATATATATATAATATTTGGAAAGTAACTGTTATTCTACGCTTATTAAATGCTTATAACTTGTGCTATTCCTGCTTATTATAAATTCATCTTATATTATTTGACCCTAGTAAGTATCGAGTCGACCTCTCGTCTCTACTTCTTCGAGATTAGACGGAATACTTACTGGTTACATATTGTTTATGTACTCATACTACACTTATGTACTTAGTTGTACAGGATCTGAGGCAGGTACATCTGGCTACCAGTCTGGCGCGCGCCCCTGATTCATAGACCGAGACTTCCACGGTGAGTTGCTCCCTTCCTATGCCGCTAAGCAACCGGATGGAGTCTTTTTCTTACTTTTGCTGTCTATTCTATCTCAGACAGTATGATAGAGTTACTTTTTTGTACATTCTACTAGTTTCCTATTACTTGTAACACCAGGTCTTGGCACACACAGTGGTAGACATTTGCTTTTGGGTTGTATAATCTTTTGATACATTATTTATCACTTCTGGTCTTAACAATAATTTGAGAATCTGCTACACCTATTTTTGGTAAAAGTAAAATGAGAATTTAATTATATTTTTCTACGTTGGCTTACCTGACAATGGTGTCGGGCGCCATCATGACCTATTATGGAAATGGGTCGTGACAGGTAAGAAACAGAATCCGTTTGACGTGATTCGGACCTTAAATGCAAAATTTGATGTTTAAAGAAGTTTTGAGAAATTTCATTGATCTTGAGGTTTAATTAGATGTTCAAATGATGTTATTTTGGTGATTTTATTACACGAATAAGTTCGTAGGATGTTTTTGAGGTTGTGTGAATATTTGGGTTGGAGACCCGAGGGCTCGGGTGAGTTTTGGATAGGCCACGGGGTGCATTTTTAATTTAGAAAATTGTAGGTTTTCAACTGTGCATAACAGGCCTGTAGGCTTAGCAATTGCGAAGCTTGGCTCGCAAATACGAGCAGCTTGTCGCAATTGTGAAGAAAGCCTAGGTCAGATCCCTCTCACAAATGCGAGATTATCTTCACAATTGCGAAGTTTCCCATTTGGCCGGTGATCGCAAATGCGAAGGTGTGGTCGCAATTCCCAAGTCGCAATGCGACATGTTGATCGCAAATGCGAAAGTCCAGTTTTCCCTGAAGGGTTCGCAAATGCGAGCCCTGTTTCCCAATTCCCAAGCTAGCAGAGGTCAGGGTTCGCAATTCCCACATCTGAGACCTGCAACTTTTATACTTAGACGATTTTAAACTCATTTTTCACATCTTTTCAAAACACAAACTCCTTTGGGCGATTTTCCAAGAACAACTCTTCTTCCAAATCGGTTGTAAGTTAATTTTAACTCATTTCCTTCAATCATTAACATCTTTTAACATGATTTTAACTCAAAATCAATGATTTTCATGGGGCAAATTGGGTGTTTTGGGTAGAACCTAGGTTTTCAAAAATTGGGAATTTGGACCTCGATTTGAGGTCCGATTTCAAAACAAATTATATATTTGGGTTCGTGGGGGAACGGGTAATCGGGTTTTGGTTCGAACCTCGAGTTTTGACCATGTGGGCCTGGGGCAATTTTTGACTTTTTGGGCAAATCTTTAGAAAAACTCATTTTCATCATTAGTGTTGATTCATTTAGCGTTTATTGATGTAATTAAGTAACTTGTGGCTAGATTCGAGCAAATTGGTGGTTGAATCAAGGGGTAAAGCTATAATTGAAACGTGAATTGTGTTCGTGGCATCGAGGTAAGTGTTTGGTCTAACCTTAGCTTGAAGGATTAGGAGTTGTGTCTTATTTGCTACATGTTAATTGTGGAGTATGATGTATAGGCATGGTGACGAGTATCTATACGTTGGTGTCAAGCATGCCCCTGAGTCTTGTATTATAATTGTTATGACTCAAGTATGGTTTACTGCTCTTCATATGTTATTATCACCATTGTTCCCTTGCCGGGATGTTTGTTTGATATTAATGATCCCTTGCCGGGATGTTTGTTTTGATAGTATTATTCCCTTGCCGGAATGTTTGTTTTGATATTTTTGTTCTCTTGTCGGGATGTTGTAGAAATATCATTGTTCCCTTGCCGGAAAGTTGTTATATTGCTCTTGTTCCCTAGCCGAAATTCGTTGTGATTATTGTTGGCTTGTAAATGGGAGTGAGTGGTACGCCTACCACAAGATATAATGAAATAGGAGAGGGTGGTACGCATACCACAAGATATAATGAAATGGGAGCGGGTGGTACGCCTACTACAAGATATAATGAAATGGGAGCGGGTGGTATGCCTACCATAAGATAAATGAAATGGGAGTGGGTGGTACGCCTACCACAAGATATAATGAAATGGGAGCGGGTGGTACGTCTACCAAAAGATAAATAAAATGGGAGCGGTTGGTACGCCTGCCACGAGATAAATGAAATGGTAGCGGGTGGCACGCCTTCCACGAGATACATGAAATGGGAGCGGGTGACACGCCTGCCACGAGATACAGGAAATGGGATCGGGTTGCACGCCTGCAACAAGATGTGAAAAGAAAGTGAAATCTGCCTTTGTTTTCCTTATTCTTGTTAGTGGTTGATTTTGATTCCTTTATAATTCTCTTGATATTCTATTTTACCTGTTATTCCCCGAAGCATGTTTCCCCCTCCTATCCTTATTTGTTTATTTTTGTATTTATTTTCCGTTGAATATATATTTGAACTGCACAGGTTTATTTGTTAGTCTGGTCCTAGCCTCGTCACTACTTCTCCGGGGTTAGGTTGGACACTTACCAGCACATGGGGTCGGTTGTGCTGATACTACACTCTGCACTATGTGCAGATCCCGGAGCAGCTTTTGGACAGTAGCTTGGAGGCTTCCTTCAGTCCATCCGGAGACACAAGGTAGACCTGCAAGCGTTCGCAGGCCCTGGCATCTCCCTCTGTCCCTATTTCCTGTTTTATTTTCCTTTTATTCAGAAATAGTGTACTGTTATTTCTTTAGACTTTGTATGTAGCAATCTTAGATAGTCTGTGACACTATGACACCAGGTTTTGGGTGGTTAAGGCTTAAGTATTTGTAATAGATACAGTATTTTTCATAAATCTTATTGTTTTCTTCCGCTTAAATTTGAATTGTCGTTGTTACCATGTTATCGTCTGATATTTGTTAAAAAGAAATAATTGGTTAATGAAGTAATTAGATTAAAGGTATGGCTTGCCTAGCTCGCATTAGTAGGCGCCATCACGACTCCCGAGGTTGAGAAATCCGGGTCATGACAAGTTGGTATAAGAGCTCTAGGTTACATGGGTCTCAAAGTTCACAGACAAGCTTAGTAGAGTCTGAGGGATCGGTACGGAGATGTATGTATTTATCCCCCAGAGGTTACAGAGTTAGGAAAAACCTCACATTTATTCTTTTCTGTTGTGCGATTTGGTTTCTAAAAGCTAATTGAATTTCTACTATGTTTTTTCATGGATGACGAGAACACGCGCTTCCTCATTCACTGACCAGCAACCCTAGCCCCCAACAGCAGCTCCCACGAGGGGAAGAGGGCAAGGCCGAGGCCGTGCTAGAGGCCGAGGTAGGGGCAGAGCTTAGCCTAAAGTAGCAGCACCAGCGGCGGAGCCTTAGGTTGACTTTGATGGTGAGGTTCTGGCCCCTGGCAGTTCCGGTGGGCCCAGCTCAGGTCCTAGAGGGGTTTATTGCTACCCCCATACTCCAGGATGCTCTGGTTCGTCTAGTGGGACTTATGGAGAGTGTCACCCGGGCAAGCTTGCTTCCTGTAGCACCGGCCGTCTCTCAAGATAAAGGAGGAGCCCAAACTCCTGATACTCGCACTCCAGAGCAGGTAGCTCCCCAGATTCAGACTCCAGCAATTCAGCCAGTTGGAGCAGTTCAGCCGGGTATGGTAGCTCAAACCAGTGATGGAACAGCTATGTCTGTCGATGCTTTGCGGAGGCTGGATAAGTTTACCAAGCTCTTCACTACTACTTTCAGTGGTGCATCTACTGAGGATCCCCAGGATTATCTAGAAAGCTATCACGAGGTTCTCAGGAACATGGGGATAGTTGAGACTAATGGGGTCGATTTTGCCACTTTTCGCTTGTCTGGATCCGCCAAGACTTAGTGGAGGGATTTCTGTTTGGCTAGACTAGCCGAATCGCCAGCTTTGACTTGGGAGCAGTTTACTCAGCTATTTCTGGAGAAGTTTCTCCCCATCACTCAGAGAGAGGCCTATCGAAGGCAGTTTGAGCGTCTCCGGTAGGGTTCTATGACTGTTGCCCCGTATGAGACCAGATTCATCGACCTAGCTCGTCATGCTCTTATCATACTTACCACCGAGAGAGAGAGAGAGAGGGTGAGGAGGTTCATTGATGGACTTATTCAGCCGATTCGTCTTCAGATGGATAGGGAGACTAGGAGTGAGATATCTTTCCAGGAGGCGGCCAATGTGGCCCGGAGAGTTGAGATGGTTCTATCATAGGGAGGTGGTCATAGGTCAGACAAGAGGCCTCGTCATTCAGGTAGATTCAGTGGTACCTCGTCTGGAGGTAGGGATTCATATGGTGGGGTCCATCCTCCCAGGCCTTTTCAGTAAGCACTTTAGGTTTCTCACAGTGCTTCAGGTGGTCGTGGTTCTCAGATGCAGTATTCTGATCAGCAGTCCTATAGTACACCACCAGCTCCTATCAGTGCACCGTCGCTTCAGAGTTTCCAGGGTCGTCAGCCCCAGCAGCCAAGGGCTTGTTTTACTTGTGGCGACACGAGGCACATTGCTAGGTATTGTCCTCGAGCACCGAATAGCTCTCAGCATCAGGGTTCCCATGCCATGGTTCAGGCACCAGGCATTCCACATCCCGCCCAGCCAGCTAGAGGTGGAGGTAGAAGTGCTATAGGTGGAGGTATAGGTATTAGAGGTGGAGCTGAGGCCGCTAGAGGTGGAGGCCAGCCAGCAGCAGACCATCCCAGAGATGTAGTTTAGGGTGGTGGGGCCCAACCCTAATGTTATGCTCTTCCAGCTAGGCCTGAGGCTGAGGCTTCTGATGCAGTTATTATAGGTACGGTTCTAGTTTGTGATAGAGATGCTTCAGTGTTGTTTGATCCAGGGTCTACATACTCGTATGTGTCATCTTATTTTGCACCGTATCTGGTCATGCCTAGTGATTCTTTGAGTATTCCTATTTATGTGTCTACACCGGAGGGTGACTCTATTGTGGTAAATCGAGTCCATCATTCTTGTATAGTTGTGATTGGAGGTCTTGAGACTCATGTAGATTTGCTTCTTTTGGACATGGTCGATTTTGATGTCATATTAGGGATGGACTGGTTATCACCTTACCACGCTATCTTGGACTGTCATGCCAAGACTGTGACCTCAGCCTTACCGAGTTTACCTCGTTTAGAGTGGAGAGGGACTCCTAGTCATTCTACCCGTAGTGTTATCTCTTATGTGAAGGCTCGGCGTATAGTCGAGAAGGGGTGTTTGGCATATTTGGCATATGTTTGTGATTCTAGTGCTTAGGTTCCTTCTATTGATTCTGTGCCCGTTGTTCGTGAGTTTCCTGAGGTATTCTCTTCAGACCTGGCGGGTATGCCACCAGATAGGGATATTGACTTTTGCATTGATTTGGCTTCGGGCGCTCAGCCCATTTCTATTTCACTGTATCGTATGGCCCCTCCTGAGTTGAAAAAGTTGAAGGAGTAGTTGCAAGGCCTACTTGAGAAGGGTTTCATTAGACCCAGTGTTTCACCTTTGGGGTGCGCCGGTGTTGTTTGTTAATAAGAAGGACGGATCGATGAGAATGTGTATTGATTACCGGTCGTTGAACAAGGTTACAATCAATAATTGTCACACATCCTTTTTTCCTACACCCCGGAAAGGGTATAAGGGAGTTTTTTCCAACTTAAAGTGACAATCGAAACGGGATTCATTTATTATTAAAAATTAAGAGTCGCCACTTGGGATAATTTATGGTGTCCCAAGTCACATGTTCAAATCCCGAATCGAGTAAAAGATTGACTCTGTTTTACAGTCTGCGAACACAGAAATCCGGGTAAGGAATTCTGTTAACCCGGGAGAAGGTGTTAGGCATTCCCGGGTTCCGTGGTTCTAGCACGGTCGCTCAACTGTTATAATTGGCATATTATCTGATTTTAATACATGTTTTAGCCTATGGTTCAATTTTAACTTATTAACCGCTCTTATTCATTTTTAGGAAGATTGCAACGTCATTTAAAATATGTCTTGAACCACGTCACATAAATGCACCCGCGGTCCACGACACATTTTATTTAACGTTGTTGAGATTTGGATTTGGGTCACATGAAATGCACACCCGAGTTTAGGAAGGTAATTTCAAATTACGCGCCTAAAGCAACTACGCATTTTTCAACTTTGCGAGGGCCATAGAAAATTCGCTAAATGGCATGCCTCGAATTCTAAGGATTTAAAATTAATTAAATGAGGGCCATGAGTTTTGATGTTTTATTGTGGATGGAGTGGTATAAATTGATAAGTAAAAAAGGTCTAAAGAAATGAGTTAGCTACATGTATATCACTGGAACCTTTTGTTATAGCATACTACAATTCAAAAAGGTGGAGTTGGCATTTATGTGAAAATAGCAAAAGACAGGTGCCAGCTTTAGGTTCATCTCCATATCATCTTCAAAAGACCGACTTTCGTTTTCAAATTCTAGAAAGAAACTAACAAAATTTTATGACAAAATAATGAATCTTAAATGACCATATGAGCACAAAAAAAAACCATACTGAGAACTATTCGGATGAACCAGAAGGAACAAAACAAACATGGACATACAAAAATGCATTTTAAACTTGATTATAACAAAGAACACTTAAAGTAATTAATTTATTTAACACTATGCTAAAGAGAAAGTTGTAGTATCACCACTATAACTTCTACAGTACCATTTTGAAGCAGAGGAAGTTGAATCTTCACATGATTAATTTAAGAAAATATGCAGCCAATAACATAAACTGAAGATAAGATCCTTCCACTAACACAATCTATTTTTTTTACATCTTAATGTTGACAAATTGTTCAACTTCACATACTTCTTTAAATTTTAAAATATGAACATGGTGCTACATGAGCTTGAAATCTAAATGTAAACAAAACAATACCTGCTGGTTACAAGTCATGAGCCAAGAAAAATAAAAAAAGAAAAAAAAAAGAAAAAAAAAACGAGACAGAGCCATGAACATACTAAAATAACGTTAACATTTGCAAATCTCAATTCACTCAATCAAAGAAACATCATTCATGCGAACAGATTAAATACGAAAGAAACTTTATGTTCAATTTGCTTCTGCTTCAATAAAGATGCTCCGACATTTTTTAACTCAAGAGCTTGAATTACATACCTACAAGAGAGTGAATTCAAATGAATAAAATCTGAAAGTTGTAGAGTCAATACAACAACAACAACAAAATCTCTATCAACTCTTCTTCAAACCCAAGATTCAAGGCCCGAAATATTGAAAGAAAAATTTAATGAAAATTTTCAACCTAAATTTCTCTCCTCCCCCTCTCTTCTTTTTTTCCCTTTTCTTCTCAAATTTTCTCTTCTATTTATAGCAAAATTTTCGAGATTTTTCAGATTTTTTTAAAAAATATTTTATTATTTTATTATTTTTTAATTAAAAGAAATCCCACTTACAAATTGTTTTTTTATAAAAAGAAATTACACCTTTCTTTACTTTTATTTTTTAAATTTCAACTTTAATTACTTTGATCTTATCTAAAATCCCACTTTTTTTACTTTTTAAATGAGAATTTCACTTATTTAACTTTTCTTTAAAAAACAATCCACTTTCTTTTGCTTTTCTTTTTAAAATGCTACTTTCTTTTACTTTAAATTATTTTAATTTTCAGATACCTTTATATTTATTTTTTAATTCCAACTTTCTTTTACTTTTTATTTTTTTAAAATTTCCACAAAACTTTACTTTTATTTTTTTAATTTTCTACTTTCTTTTACTTTTTAAAAGAGAATTCTACCTACTTTTACTTTTATTTTTTTTATTCAATACTTCCCTTTTTCTTATTTTTTAAATCACTCCTGAAAATTTAAAAATAATAATATTTTTTCGGAATTTTTTTTATTTTAAAATAAACATAAAAATAAAATAATATTAATAGTAATAATTCACCTTTTAAATTTTGTATTTTTACCCTATAATAAAAAGTGTAACAAAGCTAAAAATTGTAGGTTAAAACCCCTAAAATATTTACATAGAAGAAGTGATAAAAAATTAAATATTATCAAAAATTAAGTGCTCACAGCTGCCCCTCTTTGTTTGGAAACATGAAGAGTTTTCAAGCAAAGATAAGGTGAGCCATGTGACTAATTTTTGAACATATTTTTATTCAAAAGGGAAGAAATAAGGATAAGAGAAAAGAGAAAGGGTGCAACCGAGTCTTGGTTTTGGACAGCCTACATATCCCGGGTTATGGGGGAATCAGGTTGCGTGTAGTTCAAGAAGTTTTGGTAGCTGGTACTACCGAAGAACTATGATTTTGCTGCTATTGCTGCTGTTTCTGCTTACTGAACTCCTTATTATATTATAGGCAATTGAACAAAGTAACAATTAAGAACAAGTATCCTTTGCCTCACATTGATGATTTATTTGATCAGCTTCAGGGAGCGAGAGTGTTCTCCAAGATTGATCTCCATTTGGGTTATCACCAGTTGAAGATCAGGGATTCAGATATTCTTAAGACTGCTTTTAGGACTAGATATGGTCATTATGAGTTCCTTGTGATGTCTTTCGGGCTAACCAATGCCCCAGCAGCATTCATGCATTTGATGAACAGTGTGTTCCGGCCTTATCTTGATTCGTTCGTTATAGTCTTCATTGATGATATTCTGGTGTACTCTCATAGCTAGGAGGAGCACGCAGAGCATTTGAGAGTTGTGTTGCAGATATTGAGAGAGGATAAGCTTTATGCAAAGTTCTCCAAGTGTGAGTTTTGGCTCAGTTCAGTGGCTTTCTTGGGGCAAGTGGTGTCCAGCGAGGGTATTCAGGTTGATCCGAAGAAGATAGAGGCGATTCAGAGTTGGCCCAGACCGTCCTCAGCCACAGAGATTCGTAGCTTTCTTGGTTTGGCAGGCTATTATTGCCGGTTTGTTCAGGGATTCTCATCTATTGCATCGCCCTTGACCAAGTTGACTCAGAAGGGTGTTTCATTTGTATGGTCGGACGAGTGTGAGGAGAGCTTTCAGAGGCTCAAGACAGCTTTGACCACAGCTCCAGTGTTGGTTTTGCCATCAGCTTCAGGTTCATATATCGTGTATTGTGATGCTTCAAGAGTTGGGATTGGTTGTGTATTGATGCAAGAGGGTAGAGTTATTGCTTATGCTTCTCGTCAGTTGAAGCCCCATGAGAAGAACTACCCTGTTCATGATTTGGAGTTGGCTACCATAGTTCATGCATTGAAGATTTGGAGGCATTATTTGTATGGTGTATCCTGTGAGGTATTCACCGATCATCGCAGTCTTCAACATTTGTTCAAGCAAAAGGATCTTAATTTGAGGCAACGGAGATGGTTGAAATTGCTTAAGGATTATGATATCACTATATTTTACCATCCGGGAAAGGCCAATGTGGTGGCCGATGCTTTGAGCCGAAAGGCAATGAGTATGGGGAGTTTGGCACATATTCCAGTTGGGGAGAGACCTCTTGCAGTTGATGTTCAGGCCTTGGCCAATCAGTTCGTGAGGTTGGATATTTCGGAGCCCTGTCGGGTGTTGGCGTGTGTGGTTTCTCTGTCTTCCTTATTTGATTGCATCAGAGATTGCCAGTATGATGACCTGCATTTGCTTGTCCTTAAGGACAGAGTTCAGCATGATGATGCCAGAGATGTGACCATCGGTGATGATGGGGTGTTGAGGATGCAGGGCCGGATTTGTGTGCCCAATGTAGATGGCTTAGAGAGTTGATTCTGGAGGAGGCCCATAGCTCGCGGTATTCCATCCATCCGGGTGCCGCGAAGATGTATCAGGATTTGAGGTAACAGTATTGGTGGAGAAGAATGAAGAAAGACATTGTGGTATTTGTTGCCCGGTGTCTCAATTATCAATAGGTGAAATATGAGCATCATAGACCGGGTGACTTGCTTCAGAAGATGGTTATTCCTGAGTGGAAGTGGGAGATAATCACTATGGACTTTGTTGTTGGACTTCCACGGACGTTAAAGAAGTTTGATGCTATTTGGGTGATTGTGGATCGGTTGACCAAGTCCGTTCACTTCATTCCTATCTGTACTACCTATTCTTCAGAGCGATTGGCAGAGATATATATTCGGGAGATTGTTCGATTGCATGGTGTCCCAGTTTCCATCATTTCAGATCGGGGCACTCAGTTTACTTCCCAGTTTTGGAAGTCTATTCAGTGAGAGTTGGGTACTCAGGTGGAGTTGAGCACAACTTTCCATCCTCAGACGAACGGATAGTCTAAGCGTACTATTCAGATATTGGAGGACATATTGCATGCTTGTGTTATTGATTTCGGAGGTTCATGGGATAAGTTTCTACCCCTTGCAGAGTTTGCTTACAACAACAACTACCAGTCGAGTATTCAGATGGCTCCATATGAGGCTTTGTATGAGAGGCGGTGTAGATCTCTAGTTGGTTGGTTCGAGCTCGGCGAGGCTAGGCTGTTGGGGATAGATTTGGTCCAGGATGCCTTAGAGAAGGTAAAGGTGATTCAGGAGAGGATTCGTACAGCGCAGTCGAGGCAAAAGAGTTATGCTGATAGGAAGGTTCGAGATGTGTCCTACATGGTTGGCGAGAAGGTTCTGCTTAAGGTTTCACCTATGAAGGGTGTTATGAGTGTGAGCACGTGATTTTTGCCCTATACGAATTACTCCCATAAATTCAAAACAAAATAATTTTTTTCATTTGTTTGCAATTTCGTAGATTTTTGTTTGTTATTGTTTGCATTTGTCTGTGCATGTTTATTTTATTTAATTAATAAAAAATACAAAAATATGTTGCATTCGCATTTAAGATTTAATTTTACATTGTAGGATTAATTGAAAAATTAGTTGTTTTATAAAAATGAAAAAATCACAAAAAATAACTTATCTTTGCATTTTTTTATTTTTAGTCTCGAATTTTGTAGGTTTTTATTTAATTTGGTATTTAATTAGTTGTGGTAATTATTATTTAGAGTTAGTTAATTTAATTTGATAGGATAATTTGATTAGGAATTAATTTAGGTTTTATTTTTAATTTCAATTTAAAAGAAATTAGAAAAAGAAATGAAAAGAAAAAAGAAAAGAAAGATGAGGGAAATCAGTTTGGGCCAATTCCAATTCAATCCATCCAGGCCCAAACAATTTGCCAAATACCCTCTGAACCCGGCCCAAATTACCCCAATACCCGGTCCGCCCCACCTTAAAACTAAACGACGTCGTTTCGCCTTTTTTGATCTGGACCGTTGATCTCAGTTGATCAAACGGTCCGGAACTAACTCTATCTTGATGTATAAATGTCGGAACCCCCCCCCCTCTCTCACCCCCTCTCACCCCCTCTCACCCCCCTCATCGTGTCTCACTCACCCTCGTCTCTTCAGAGATACCCCAAAAACCCTAATCCGCCGCCCTAATTCCCACCGCCCTAGCCCGGCGGCGCCACCTCCGTTCGCCACCTCCGTTCGCCACCAAAATCACACCCATGAACCCTCTCATCCTCCTCCCTCTCAATCTCAACCCAGTTCCTCTCGAATCCCTCTCGATCTCTTCGAATCCCAAATCTGAGTTCGGAACCCTAGAATATCACACCACCTTATCTTTGACTCTATTGGAATGCATTACCATGGGACTTTGTTCATCCCAAGTTTGGAGCTCTGGTTCATCACAAATTGAGGTGGTTCATTTGTTCTTGACAAGGAACAAATGAATAACATTAGTTTCGTTAAATCAGTTCGGGTTCGTAGTTTTAGTTGGTAAGTCTTCTTCATTTTTTCTTGTCTTTTCAGTTTCGTGTTGTTTCACCTTCATACTTCTTTTTTCTATTTTCGTTTCTTATAATGCCTGTTTCTCTGATTAAAAAGTGATAAAAGTCTCAAGTCTAGTTTTCCCTTTTGGTTAAAGCAGTGGTCGTATTTGTTCATGTGAATTCTCAGTTTTCCCCTTTCAAATTTTTGAACAATGTTATTTGTTTTCTTTCGGTTAATTATAACACTGTCCTTTTGATAATTAGCTTAAGTTAGACCTTTGTTAATTTAGTTCGGATTTGGTATTTTAGCTTAAAAAGAAGATCAATTGTTAGTTTAGATTTTGGGTTTTTGAAGTGGTTCATTTGTTTCTCCTTTCTGCTTCTCATTGATTTAGCTAAACGGGATTCTAAATGACGTTCGGCCCATAAGTTCAAATTCTGGCCTGTCATTTGGGGGTTTGGACTTTGGGTCAGCATTGACCCATACCCATTGGGTTGGTAAATGCCAGGGCTGTTAAGGGTAAATTGGGGAATAAGGGTAGGGAATCTTTTGATAACTGTCTATGAAACTTCCTAGAAGCTGAAAAAAGGCCTTACTTGGCCAGCAAGTCAGAAGTTTAGGGATCAAGCAACAAAAATGAGAATTGGAAAGGGATTAAGGGAGTGAATATTAAAATCTAAGGTCTGCCCTAGTCCCTTGCCTATAAAGGCATCCTAAACTTGCCTTTCAAGGCTGACCCAAGAGACTTGAAAGAGATAAAAATTCTGAGAAAACAAAAACGGCTGAGAATTCTGAAACTGCACTGATTTCCAGCATATTTCTTCGACAAAAACTGATCAAATTCTGTATCAGCTGGGGATTTTAATCTTCTTCATTAGTTAAAATATCTGAAAGTTTCACATCTTGCACCTGGGTTGGGAGATGGTTTGATTTTGGTTTTTTCTGGGTTTCAAGCTGCTGTGAGGTTACTGTTGCATTGATACTGCTGAGTTTTTTGTTCTGCTATTATCTACTGCTTCTTCATCTCTTTTTTCCCTTCTAATTTCCAGGTATGCTCTTGAAACTTGGATGGAACTGAAACCTGATTGAGCTTTGTATAAAGATCTGTGATCCAGTTGGTTTTAAATGAAAATATCAATCTCTGTTGTGTTAAATTCTACCTTGTTGTCATTTATGTTTTTGGTTTAGCTTCTTATGTGCATTTCATTTTGCTTTAAGGCTTGGATATGAGTTTGTTTAAATATAGTTGATTTAAAGCTATTTAGGTCTCTTAATGTGTATTAATTAAAGACTATGGTCTAATTTAATTAGCAACAACTGTCTGGTTGTTGGGTTGTGTTTTGTCACAGTCATGGTTTGAATGTAAGTCAATTTATACTTTGTTCTAACAAATTTGGTATAGGTTGTGCTCTCTTTCAATCTTGTTTAAGTTTGTTTTTGTATAGTTTGAGGTCTGGATCCAGGATTGTATGACTTATCACGTAATCCTGCTTCTATTCATGTACTGAGTTCTAAGCATTCTAAAGGTACTTTCAAATGAATCTGAGTCCGATTTAGATTTTGAAGCCTCCAGATTGGAATCAGTTCGTCATGCTTGGTTTCTCATCTTATTTAGAAAGTTTCGAGTTGGTATAATCTTGCTGAATGGGTCAGTTTGAAATGGATGCTGCATGAATTTGTAATCAGTAAGTTTTGACATTAAGTGATGAGCAACTTGTGCAAAAGTTTTATCGTCACGACTTGAAATTCTATTTTTTTGCTATAGAATACATGCGCTGAGTTCTGAACATGTTTTACATTTGGTTTAAGGATTGTTAGCACTCGTCCAAATCCAGAATTTCCTTGAATGATAATTGGCTTCAAGTATATTTGTTGAATCATGTTTTGGGCCATCATCATTGGCCCAATTACAATTGCCCTTCGTTTCGTAACTAGGCTGCCCAGCTAGGCTTCCCTTTGAGCCCAGTTACCTCTTACGCAGATCAGTAGTAAGGGGCAACTACAATTGGGTTTCAGGCCGGGCCAAGCTTTGGGTTAGAGATAGTACAGTTTCTGCGTTTTTTTGTTTCTTGTTGATTAAGCGGGATTAAGTTCAAACCTTAGGTTAAAGTAATTATAACCCCTTTCAGTATTCTCCTCAGGTTTAATTAGGTTCTTTGTCAACAGTTGATGTGTGCCATACTTAGCAAATATAGTTAGGTCCCTTAAGAGTTCAATCTTGAATTTCCCTTAAAATTGAATTCGAGGCATGCTGTGACCAACAAAAACTTTAAATGCACGGCCTTCATTTAATTAATGGGTTTGTTTTCTTTCGAGGTGTGCCATTAGCAAATTTTCCATGGCCCTCACAAACTTAAAAACGCGTAGTTGCTTTGGCGCGTATTTTAATAATATTACCTTCCTAAACTCGGGTGTGCATTTCATGTGACTCAAATCAAATCTTAGCAACGTTAAATAAAATGTGTCTCAGACTGCGGGTGCATTTCATGTGGCGTGGTCCAAAGACGTGTTTTAGATGACGTTGAAATCTTTCTTAAAATAATTAAAAGCAGTTTAAAGTTTAAAATGGCATCATAGGGTAAAACGTGTTTCTAAAATCAGATAATTAAGCCGGATATAACAGTTAAGCGGCCTTGCTAGAACCACCGAACTCGGGAATGCCTAACACCTTCTCCCGGGTTAACAGAATTCCTTACTCAGATTTCTGGTTCGTGGACTGTTAAACAGAGTCAATCCTTTCCTCGATTCGGGATTTGAACCGGTGACTTGGGACACCATAAAATTATCCCAAGTGGTGACTCTAAATCTTTAAATGAAATAATCCCGTTTCGATTGTCCTTTAATTGGAAAACTCCCTCATCTACCCTCTCGGGGGTGTAAGTAAAAAGGAGGTATGACAATGAGATTTGGCAAGAAAGGGAAATTGAGTCCTCGGTTCATTGGGCCTTTTGAGGTGCTTCGGAGGATTGGGGAGGTGGCTTATGAGCTTGCTTTGCCACCCAGCTTGTTGAGTGTGCATCCGGTATTTCATGTTTCTATGCTCCGAAAGTATATTGGGGATCCGTCTCACGTTTTGGACTTCAGCACAGTTCAGTTGGGTGATGATTTGACCTTTGATGTGGAGCCAGTAGCTATTCTGGGTTGTCAGGTTCGGAAGTTGAGGTCAAAGATATAACTTCAGTGAAAGTGCAGTGCAGAGGTCGGCCCATGGAGGAGGCTACCTGGGAGACCGAACGAGAGATGCGGAGCAGATATCCTCACCTATTTGAGGCTTCATGTATGTTACTTGACTCGTTCGAGGTTTAAGTTGGGGAGGATGTGACGATCCGGCCAGTCGTCTCATGAGTTTCCGCTCTGTTTCCCCCATTTCTGCTTCTTTATGCTTCATTATCTGTGTTTTATGTGGTCGAGTTGAGAAGTTTGCGCTCGGAGTGGATTTGGTAAGAAATGAGATACTTAGTTTTTTTTTAGAAGGTTTAAGTTGGAAAAGTCAACCAGATGTTGACTTATGATTTAGAGGGCTCGGATGTGAGTTCTGATGGATCAGTTAGCTTCGGGAGGTGATTTATGACTTAGGAGTGTGATCGGAATTGGTTTTGAAGGTTCGGTGTAGAATTATGCTTGAATTGGCGAAATTAGTATTTTGGCGATTACCGGTTGGTAGGCGAGATTTTGATCCGAGGGTCGGAATGGAATTCCGAGAGTTTCTGTAGCTTTGTTATGTCATTTGTGATATGTGTGCAAAATTTCAGGTCATTCGGACGTGGTTTGGTTGGGTTTTTGATCGAAAGCGTATTTCGGAAGTTTTTAGAAAACTTAGGCTTGAATTCGATGTGAATTGATGGATTTGGTGTTGTTTGAGGTGTTTTGATAATTGGAACAAGTTTAAATGAGTTTTTAGGATGTTTTGATGCTTTTGGTTGAGGTCCCGGGGGCCTCGGGTGAGTTTCGGATGGTCAATCGGACCATTTTTGGCTTTGAGAAGTTGCAGATTTGTTGTTCAGGTGTTGCAGAGATTTTGGCCTTCGCGATCGCGTAGGTTGTGTCACGATCGCATAGGAGGAATTTGGAAGGCAGGAATTTAAGCCTTCGCGTTCAAGTTTGAGGCATCGCGTTCGCGTAAGGTTGTGAGATGGTTTTTCGCGTTCGCATGAAGCTTCCCGCGTTCACGTATAAGGATTTGTGGTTCAGGGGTCATTGCTCTTTGCGTTCGTAGCTGAGGTCTTGCGTTGGCATAGTTTGGAAAAAGGAAACATCACGTTCGCAGTGTAAGGTCGCGTTCGCGAGCCCTTGGTCGCGATCGCGTAGAAAGAAATATGGTCAAGATAAATTTGTGCAAAGCGAACGCAAGTGTTTGATCGCGTTCGCGAAGAAGGAATATTAGAACTGGGCAAAAAGTTTATAAGTTATTTCATCCGCGATTTTGAGCCATTTTCCTCCATAGCTGAGTATTTTGAGAGCTTTTTGAAGGTGATTAGAGAGAGATTCAAGGAGAAATGATTGGAGGTAAGATTTTTGAACCTAAAACGTGATTCTATTGTGAAATTAACCTAGAAACTCATGGAATTTAAGCTAAAAATGGAAGAACTAGAGCTTGGGATTTTGAACTTTTGAGTTGGGATTTAAAGGACCATTTGAGGTCGGAATTAAGAACTTTTGGTATGTATGAACTCGTGGGGTGATAAGGAATCTAATGATGTGAAAATTTCTGAGTTTCAAGAAGTGGGCCCGGTGCTCGGGTTTTGCTAATTTCGGGATTTTTGATATTTTCTATTGTTTTCGCTTGGGCTTTACTCCCTTAGCATATTGTGATGTATTCGTTCTAATTTTGGATAGATTCGAAGCGCGTGGAGTTCGATTTGAGAGGCAAGGGTGTCACGAGCTAGAGTTGTAGCCGGTTCGAGGTGAGTAATGATTGTAAATGATGTTCTGAGGGTTTGAAACCCCAGATTGCACATCGTAGTGCTATATTGAGGTGAGACACACGCTTGATGACGAGCGTGGGGACATGTACTATTGGGGATTGTGACTTGGTCCGTTCCGATCGATGATTTTACCACGTATTTGGTTGGAACTTATTTGTTATCATCATGATTTGGGCTGATTGCCATATTTGGGCTTCGTGCCAACTATTTGAACCCTTCGAGGATTTTTATCACTATTTCCTCACTATTTTGACTTATTATTTGAACTCAGTCCTGTTGGTATCTACTGTTTTACAAACTCAGCCACTTTTATTCATATTTGGAACTTAAATGATATTTCTAAATGATATTTTGGGCTGAGAACTACTGTTTTGCTAATGCCCGAGGGGCTTGTGATGATTTTCGGACTGAGTAAGGCCGAGGGCCATATGTGAGGATATGCTGAGTGATATGAGGCCGAGGGCCTGAGATACTTTTATGTGCCACGAGGTGTCTTGATATAGCGCTTGGACCGTAAGGGGCCTCTCCGGAGTCTGCAACCCCACAGTGAGCGCGGGTACCCATCATGATTTGAGAGTGAGCCTGAGGGGCTGATACTGTACTGTGAGTGAGCCCGAGGGGATGATATTATACTGAGAGTGAGACCGAGGGGCTGATACTGTTCGGAGTGATTGTTACTGTGCTCGAAGGGCAGATTTCTACTTGTTATATACCTGCTAAATTATCTGTTTTACTTGGTTTAAAGGGATTTCGTTTGATTTCCTCACTAATCTACTGCTTTAAGTGATTTTACTGCTTTGGTATAGAATTGCTTTGTGCCTTTATGTGTTTTCTTGCTTTCAACTATTATTTATGATTATTACTCACTGAGTCGGAGTACTCACATTACTGTCTGCACCATGTGTGCAGATTCAGGCATCGCAGAGTCCGCTCCTTAGTGTTGATCCTTCCAGTCTAGGCAGTGTTTCCGGAGACTACGAGGTAGTTGTTGGTGTCCGCAGCCCCCGTGTCTCCCTTATCTTACTATTATCATGTTCTTGAACTTCTGTATCGGATTTTGTATCTAGTAAACTGGTATTTGGATTTATTAGTTGCTCATAACTTGTGACACCCCGGTTTGGGCTGTGTCGGGATGGTTTCTACCGTTGTTATCGTTATTTTCGCAAATTATGGTTATTATATCATGTTTTTAGAACTATTTATGGTATTTAACTATTTAAAAGAGGCGTTCTGTTTTGGTCTGGCTGGTCTCGTCTTCACAAAAGGCATCATCACGACCGGATTTGGGTTTAAGGTCGCGACAAAAGTCTCGTGAACATAGAATTCCTTCTAAGTTTTTATTTTAATGTGATCCATTAGTACTCTTTTAATGTGAATATTTCAAAGGGTATTTGCAATTCACCTTCCAGGAAATAACCCTAAAAAATTAAAGGCTTAAAATATCCGTACAACTTAAAGTGTACACGTACATTTAAAATTTACTAATTTTATAATTTTAAATCTAAAATACTGAAGTTAGTATATATCTGCCACTATGTTTACAAAAGTTTTTTTTTTTTTTACAAATATCTATAAATATTTATGAGTAAAACAAATATCTCTAGATAGATTTACAACTGACAGGACTATATTTTAAACTATAATTTATAGTTATAATAAATTATATAATATTTTTTAAATTTTTCTTGTAAACATATACATATTAAAGCATAAACCTAATTTGATTGGTGAAACATGGACAAGATACTAAAATTTATGTATCGTAATAAATTGTCGTATTTCTTATAAGAAATTTAAGGTAACTATAAGTTTTTTATTCTATCTATGCTATATTAAAAGCACAGAGGCCCTTAGCTAAATTTGTTTTGCCATTTTCCCCCTTTAAACATAGAGTTTATACCGGATAAAATTTATTTAATATTCTTTTTCTAAATCCTTCCTTATTTGAACTATGTAAAAAAAAAGTCATACAATTTAGGACTTTAAAATCAATTAAAATTTTAATTTATAAATATTCTTTTCTTATTTAAAGTATGTTATCACAAACTATATTTACGAATCCTCATATTAAGGCTTTGAAGTCAATTAAGATATTTATTCAAAAGAAGCTTTATCTATTGTATATTTATATTTTTCAATATTAGGAATACAATTATATTCCAAAATAATATCTTGACATACAATATTTTAGAGCAAAAATTAAAGTCCAACAAAGTCATACAAAATCTAAAAGGACTTACATAATCCGAAAGTATTCCTACTCAATCTTTTTTTATGAACTTTTTTTGTTCTATAGAATTATGCAAATCCTAGATAAATCAATATATATATAACAAAATTCATAGGTACATTTTTGGTTGGATAAAATTGTAAATACAAATACAATTTAATTTTTACAAAACACAAAATTGCCATATGGCAAAAATGAAAGAAGAAAAGAATTAGTTGAAACTCCTTCAATAATTATATCCCTAACAAAGAGCGTCTGTCATTGATTTAAAAAGGTAAAAGAAATTAGTTAATATTCCTATTAAGGAAAGTCAAAATTGTCGTACGTTCAAAAGGAGAAAAAGAATAAGAGATCAAGAAGAGAACTTAAACGTAATATATTTATAATTATTATAAAGGCCGATTATTAAACAGAAGAACTCATAGGGAAAAATATAGTTGTAATAACCTTTTTTTGGACTACAATAACTTCTATGTTGATTTTTTTAATATTTAAGATTTTAAAATTAATACAATCTTGTCTATTAATTTCTTATTTAAAATATGTAGGAAGGTTTAATAAAATCAAATCCATAAGAATCCTCCATATTGATAATACATTACCACTCTATAATATTCAATATAAAAAAAAAGTAATGCTAAATGGACTGCATAAAGCGTTGAAATTGAGAAAAAAATTTCCAAGATAATATATTATTACAGTATATCTGAATGGTTTCCTACTCAAATAATATTTTTTATTATCAATTTTTCGTGTAATATAGAAAAATATATCTAATTATTAAAGAACAACGAAATTTTTTACGAATATAAATGTGTGAGAAAAGAAAGAAAAAGGTTGGTAAGAATCCATACCACTAATGATTTTACAAACATAAAGATCTAAACGTAGAATGTCATCGATCTTTTTACTATTTGAAAATAAAACTTATGGTGGATAAAATTATAATCACGGTTAAATATTCAAACATGAAATGAACTAATATTAAGAATCTAAATCAACAGAAAATAAATTATATTTTATGTTAAAACCAAACAATCAAATCTTTCAATTAATTATTTAGCAAGAGAATTCAATTAAATTGTTTAATAAATCGTCATATGAGTAAAATAACTTTTTAAGTTAAAATAATCTTAGGGTTGTCACGACCCGGATTTTTCACTCTCGGGAGTCGTGATGGCGCTTACTAATGTGAGCTAGGCAAGCCAATTCTTAACTACTACTTCATTAACAAATTACTTCTTTTGACAATTATCAGTAATATCAGGAAAACAACGAAATTAAATAAATATATGGAAGACGTAAATTTAAGAAACTGAACAATAATGCGGAAATCAACATATGCCTCTACCCAAGAACTGGTGTCACATTACTCACGAACTTCTAAGAGTACTAAATACAACCGTTTGAAAGAAAAATATAAATTGTTTGTCTCGGAAACATGAGATAACAGACTGAAATAAAAGATAGAGGAGACTCCGGGTCTGCGGACGCCTGCCGGGCTACCTCGGTGTCTCACTGGACTGAAAGCTGGCTCTCGCGCTACTGCTGCTATCCAAGACCTAGATCTGTGCAAAAGAGCACAGAGTGTAGTATCAGCACAACCGACGCCATGTGCTGGTAAGTGTCCAGCCCAACCCCGGCGAAGTAGTGACGAGGCTAGGACCGGACTCAAAAAAACCCTGAGCAGTTCATATACATATATACAGCGGAAAAGAGATACAGAATTAACCAGATAATGTGGGAGGGGGAAAACATGATGCGGGGGAGGTAATAGTTCCGAATAGAAAAGCATCAAGTAAGGAAATAAACAACATAACTACAATATCAACAAGGAAATAGAATCAACAATTTGCACGACATCACCCTTCGTTCCTTTACTCTCATTCTCACCAAAATAATATACGGCATCACCCTTCGTGCTTTACACTCTTCCTCACCCAAACAACAATCATAAGGCAAATAGGGTAAGGAAATCTAATACCTCGAAATAATCAAATAACAGCAAGTAATGAGAGTAACAACATAACTCGGATATCAACAAGGAAATTAGAAATCAACAAATGTACGACATCACCCTTCATGCTTTTACTATCTTTCCTCACCAAATAATCAATAAAGTCGACACGGAATGGTACATCGTGCGACACGACATCACCCTTCGTGCTTTACACTCTTTCCTCACCATATAATCAATAAATATCGGTACGGAATGGTACATCATATGGCACGGCATCACCCTTCATGCTTTATACTCTTTCCTCACAATAGCAAACAATGCACAACATCACCCTTCGTGCTTTAACACTCTTCCTCACCCAAACAACAATCACAAATAAAGGGGCAAGGGAGTAGACAAATAATGATAGAAATCCCGGCAAGGGAATGCAATTGAACAGCTAAATCCCGGCAATGGAACAATATCAATAAACCTCAACATCCCGGCAAGGGAGATAATCAACAAAGCAACAGACATCCCGGTAAGGGAACAATTCAATAACTCTTTCTCTTTCTTTCACTTCTTACTTTATAACTCACTTTACCACTTGAGCCAATGCTCCAAAGGGTTCAATTATCTCGGATACTTTAACAATTCGTATTACCACTCGAGCCAATGCTCCTCGAAGTTCAAAGATCACAATTTCTTTCACATGCTCTTTACAACATATAGAAATCATCATTTAGGCATAAAAGATACAACAAAATCAAAATATCGGCAACATGAAGAATCACGGTCATGCTAGACACCAACGTATAGATACTCGTCACCATGCCTATACGTCGTACTCGATAGTTAGCACTTAGCAAATAAAACTCAACTCCTAATCCCTAAAGCTAAGGTTAGACCAAACATTTACCTTGAAGCTTTGAACACCACTCAAGCCTCAATTATAGCTTTACCTCTTTGTTCCACCACCAATCCGCTCGAATCTAGTCACAAGTTATTTAATTACATCAATAAATGCTAAATGAGTCAACCCCAATGCATGAAAATAAGTTTTACAAGGTTTTACCCAAAAAGGTCAAAAATGCCCCCTGGCCCACGTGGTCGAAACTCGAGGTTCAGACCAAAACCCGGTTACCCATTCCCCCACAAATCCAAATATATGGTTTGTTTTGAAATCGGACCTCAAATTAAGGTCCAAGGACTACGCACACAAATCGAGACAACTACAAATAAGGTTTTCAAGGCCTCGAAAGCACGAAATGGATAAGAAAACAGGTGATGACCCTATGGGTCGTCACAAGGGTACATAAATTTATTCCATAAAAAGTGTATTAGAGATTAAAAAAAATAGATCACAAAGTAAAAGAGATTAATATAATAATAAGAAGGCCATACAAGTGTTTGAGGAAGCACAACTAAAGCTAAATCCTAAACAAGAATAAGCTTTCAAGATTATATTATAAAAAATCGACTCCGGTATAGTGGGATTATCCTTTGTAAATGTCTCCAGTGGAATCGAAATAATATTTCTATGTCATGCATTACTTGCAAATGTCAGCATGATATTGTTAGCAATAAGAACAAGTGGTGTACCAGCAACGATTTTATTATGAGGTCGTACAACTCACTTCAAATTTGATATACCTCTTCAAATAACTAAATTAATCATCATAAATATCAAATCATAGCAATAATGCTAAATTTATAAGGAAGGCAAAAGTGATAATATGGGATGAAGCGCTTTTGGTTAAGCGTCATAGATTTAAACAATCACCCACAGTTTTAGAGATATAATGGATATAGATGAAGCGTTTGGTGGAAAAATAATTGTCACGACCCGGATTTTCACCCTCGGGAGTCGTGGTGGCACCTACTAATGTGAGCTAGGCAAGCCAAACCTTTAATCTAATTACTTCATTAACCAATTATTTCTTTTTAACAAATATAAGACGATAACGTGGTAATAGCGGAAATTCAAATTTAAGCGGAAGACAACAATAAGATTTATGTAAAAAACTGCATCTATTACAAATACTTAAGCCTTAACCACCCAAAACCTGATGTCACAGTGTCACAGATTGTCTAAGATTGCTATATACAAAGTCCGAAGAAATAACAGTACACTGTTTCTGAATAAAAGGAAAATAAAACAGGAAATAGGGACAGAGGGAGATGCCAGGGCCTGCGGATGCCTGTAGGTCTACCTATGGACTGAAGGAAGCCTCCAAGATACTGTCCAAAAGCTGCTCCAGGATCTGCACATAGTGCAAAGTGTAGTATCAACACAACTGACCCCATGTGCTGTAAGTGTCCAGCCTAACCCCGGCGAAGTAGTGACGAGGCTAGGACCAGACTACCAAATAAACCTATGCAGTTCAAATATATATACAGCAGAAAAAAATACAAAAATAAACAAATAAGGATAGGATAGGGAAACATGCTTCGGGGAATAACAGGTAAAACATAATATCAAGAGAATTATAAAGGAATTAAAATCAACCACTAACAAGAATAAGGAAAACAAAGGCAGATTTTACTTTCTTTTCACTTCTTGTTGCAGGGGTGCAACCCGATCCCATTTCCTGTATCTCGTGGCAGGCGTACCACCCGCTCCCATTTCATGTATCTCGTGGCAGGCGTGCCACCCGCTCCCATTTCATTTATCTCGTGGTAGGCGTACCACCCGCTCCCATTTCATTTATCTTATGGTAGGCGTACCACCAACTCCCATTTCATTATATCTTGTGGTAGGCGTACCAACCGCTCCCATTTCATTATATCTTGTGGTAGGCGTACCACCCGCTACCATTTCATTACCGCTCCCATTTACAAGCCAACAATAATCATAAGGAATCCCGGCAAGTGAACAAGAGCAATATAACAACTTTCCGGTAAGGGAACAATGATATTTCTACAACATCCCGACAAGGGAACAATAATATCAAAACAAACATTCCGGCAAGGAAACAATACTATCAAAACAAACATCCCGGCAAGGGATCATTAATATCAAACAAATATCCCGGTAAGGGAACAATGGTGATAATAACATATGAAGCGCAATAAACCACAACGGAGTCATAACAATTATAATACAAGACTCACGGGCATTCTTGACACCAATGTATAGATACTCGTCACCATGCCTATACGTCGTACTCCACAATTAACATGTAGCAAATAAGACACAATTACTAATCCCTCAAGCTAAGGTTAGACCAAACACTTACCTCAATGCCACGAACACAATTCACGTTTCAATTATAGCTTTATCCCTTGATTCCACCACCAATTTGCTCGAATCTAGCCACAAGTTACTTAATTACATTAATAAACGCTAAATGAATCAACCCCAATGCATGAAAATGAGTTTTTCTAAAGTTTTGCCCAAAAAGTCAAAAACCGCCCCGGGCCCACATGGTCAAAACCCGAGGTTCGAACCAAAACCCAATTACCCATTCCCCCACGAACCCAAATATATAATTTGTTTTGAAATCGGACTTCAAATTGAGGTCTAAATCCCCAATTTTTGAAAAACCTAGGTTCTACCCAAAACACCTAAATTGCCCCATGAAAATCATTGATTTTGAGTTGAAATCATGTTAAAAGATGTTAATGATTGAAGGAAATGAGTTAAAATTAACTTACAATCGATTTGGAAGAAGAGTTGTTCTTGGAAAATCGCCCAAAGAGTTTGTGTTTTGAAAAGATGTGAAAAATGAGTTTAAAATCATCTAAGTATAAAAGTTGCAGGTCTCAGATGTAGTAATTACGAACAGGAGTTCGTAATTGCGAACCCCGACCTCTGCTAGCTTGGGAATTGCGAAACAGGGCTCGCATTTGCGAACCCTTCAGGGAAAACTGGACTTTCGCATTTGCGATCAACATGTCGCATTTGCGACTTGGGAATTCCGACCACAACATTGCATTTGCGATCTGTGATGACTCAATAATGTCATCTTTAATTTAAATATTTATTTATATGTTTCGTGAAAATGTCGAGAACTTACCTGCTATGAGTTGAGTATCACTTAAATAGTTGATGTATATGGCGTTTCTTTTCTAGCAACAGATTACTTATGAGACCAACATTGGTATTGTTTTTATGTTGGGTTACATTGATTGGATTATATATATGTTGTTAGGATTGGTTTCTGGGATTCTCTGACAGGTGGATAGGCCCAGTTACAAAGGAAACTCTGGCGAAATTTTTGGAAAACTTGGGAGTTAGTCAAAATGTGGGAGTTAGAGATGTGTGAGAAAAGAGATAAGTTATGCTAAGAGTCTGGGGGTCGACTCTACTTCTCATTCGAGGACTATTAATATGATGGATACCAATTAGATATGATAATAGGTGTACGAGGCATATTAGAAGAGATATGGGGTCTAAGGAAAGTCCTAAGTCTAAGCCAAGTTGGAAAATTTCATAATAGACTAAAGTTGCAAATGAGTACGCACAAGATCTCACTTTGGACGAGTATATATACAAATATATAAGGATTTGTGTGAGTCAAAACCTATCAAATTAAAGCTCCATGAGTCTAGTTTCCAGAATATCAAACCGTTTTTCATTTGGAGGTGTATACAGAAAGTTATGACCATTTTACCGAATATGTGTCATATGCGCCCCCAGATGGCGCCCAGATGCACGACCGCGCGTATTCGAAATGTTTCTGCCTATGAGCGCGGCCGGAGGGTGGCCAGATGCGCGATCGCGCTAGTAAAAATCGCTATAATACCCCTGGACAGTGTATAAACCGAAGGGGTCCAAAATTTCTTCCATTTTTGGTCATTCAAGCACGGATTTGGGCGATTTCAAAGGGGGTTTTCACGATTTCGACTTGGGTAAGTGTTCTATATCCGGAAATGATTACATTTCATAAATCTATATCATTATTCATCATTTATTTCGGATTTGGATGAAAGAAATTGAAGTTTTTGTAAAACTTTCCAAAAATAAAAATTTAGGATTTGAAGGTCCATTTGATATCAGAATTCGATAATTTTTGTATGGTTGAACTCGTATCAGAATGGGTTATCGGATTTTATGAGTTTCGTCGGATTTCGAGATGTGGGCCCCATGGGCAATTTTGAGCTAAATTTCATATTTTAATTTGGAAAATGTGTAAATTCATATGGAATTAATTCGTACGATTTATATTGAGCATATTGAATTATTATGACTAGATTTGAAGCTTCGGACGAATTTGCGAGGCAAAGGCTTGTTGGAATTTTGAATTGGTTGCAAAGCGAGGTAAGTGTTTGGTTTAACCTTAGCTTGAGGGAATAGGAGTTGAGTCTTATTTGCTACTTGCTATTTGTCGAGTACGACGTATAGGCATGATGACGAATATCTATACGTTGGTGTCTAGCATGATCGTGAGTCTTTATATTGTGAATATTCTAATTTAGTTGTATCTTCCATGCTTAATGATGATTTCTATATGTTGTAAGGAGCATGTGAAAGAAATTGCGATATTAAAATTTCGAGGAGCATTGGCTCAAGTTATAATACGAATTGAGAAAGTATATGAGATAATTGAACTCTTTGGAGCAATGGCTCAAGTGGTCGAGTAAGTGATGAAATGAAAGTGAAAGAAAGAGAAACAACAACAACAACAACAACCCAGTATAATCCCACAAGTGGGGTCTGGGGAGGGTAATATGTACGCAGACCTTACCCCTACCCAAAAGGGTAGAGAGGCTGTTTCCAGGAGACCCTCGGCTCAAAAAAGCAATAGGAGATGATATATTAGTACCATAAAAATGCGTAATAAAAATAACAACAATAACAACAACAATATATAAGAGATATGAAATATGAAATACAGGATACAAAATACGAAATACGAAATAGATGGCTGTTATAGTACAACTAGAAGGGGAAGCCCTGCATCAATAGACGACCGTGAAAGAAAGAGAAAGGATTATTAAAATGTACCCTTGACGGGTAATTGTTTCTTTATTGATTATCTCCCTTGTCGGGATCTCTATTATTATTCTGTTTACTTCCTTGCCCCTTATTTGTGATTGTTGTTTGGGTGAGGAAGAGTGATAAAGCACGAAGGGTGATGTCATGCATTGTTTGCTATTGTGAGGAAAGAGAGTAAAGCACGAAGGGTGATATCGTGCCGTACGATGTACCATTCCGTACCGATATCCATTGATTTTATTGTAAGGAAAGAGAGTAAAAGCACGAAGGGTGATGTCGTGCACATGATTATGATATGATTGAGTTGGTAAGAACGAGAGTAAAAGCACGAAGGGTGATGCCGTGCAAACTGTTGACTTTTGATACTTGTTGATATTCTGAACTCGCTGTTTCCTTCTTTTATTGAGGATTTCTAATTGCAACTGTTGCCTCCCCACAACATGTTTCCCCTTCCCACATTGACTGGTTAATTCCTGTATTTCTTTTCTGTTGTACATGTATATATATTTCAACTGCACAGGTTATTTGGTAGTTTGGTCCTAGTCCCGTCTCTACTTCGCCGAGGTTAGGCTAGGCACTTACCAGCACATGGGGTCGGTTGTGCTGATACTACACTCTGTGCTCTTTTGCATAGATCCAGGTTTCGGGCAGCAGCAGTAGACTGGGAGTTAGAACTCAGACTAGCGAGACACCGAGGTAGCCTTGCAGGCGTCCGCAGGCCCGGTGTCTCCTCTATCTTTTATTTCAGCCTGTTATCTCACGTATTCGAGACAAACAATTTATATTTTCTTTCAGACGGTTGTATTTAGTACTCTTAGAAGTTCATGAGTAATGTGACACCAGTTCTTGGGTAGAGGCATATGTTGATTTCCGTACTACTGTTCTGTTTCTTTAATTTAAGTCTTCCGCATGTTTATTTAATTCCGTTGTTTTCATGATATTATTGATAATTGTTAAAAAAAGTAACCAGTTAAGGATTGGCTTGCCTAGCTCTCATTAGTAGACGCCATCACGACTCCCGAGGTTGGGAAATCCAGGTCGTGACACAATCACCGGCCAAATGGAAAACTTTGCAATTGCGAAGATAATCTCGCATTTGCGAAAGGGAGCTGGCCTAGGCTTTCTTCGCAATTGAGACAAGCCGCTCGCATTTGCGAGCCAATGCGAAGCCTGCAGGCCTGCTATGCACAACTGAAAACCTGCAATTTTCTAAGTTAAAAATGCACCCGAGCCCTCGGAGATCCAAACCAAATATACACACAACCTCAAAAATATCCTACGGACTTATTCGTGTAATAAAATCACCAAAATAATATCATGAACATCGAATTAAACCTCAAAATCAATGAAATTTCTCAAAACTTCTTTAAACATCAAATTTTGCATTTAAGGTCCGAATCACGTAAAACGGATTCCGTTTTTTTACCAAACTTCACAAAATTATCTTAAATCATATATAAGACATGTACCGGTCGCCGGAACCAAAATACGGGCCCGATACAATTACGTTCTAATCAAAATTCATTTCCAAATCCTCTAAACAATTTCAGAAAATGATTTTCTTTAAAAATTCATTTCTCGGGCTTGGGACCTTGGAATTCGATTCCGAGCATACGCCCAAGTCCCATATTTTCCTACGGACCCTTCGGGACCGTCAAATCACGAGTCCGAGTCCGTTTACCCAAAACGTTGATCGAAGTCAAATTAATTTATTTTATAGTCAAAATTTATCATTTTTTATAGATTTTCACATATAGGCTTTCCGGCTACGCGCCCGGACTGCGCACGCAAATTGAGGTGATGCTAAAAAAAGGTTTTAAAGCTTTGGAATGTAGAATTCCTTTTAAAAACAAGTGATGACCACATTTTCCACCTCTAAAACAACCGTTCGTCCTCGAACTGACAGAAGAAGGAACTATGTGAGTCGGGGAAAAGATGGGGATAACGGCTTCGCATATCAGACCGGACTCCCATGTCGATGCCTCAAGAGGCTAACCTCTCCACGGAACACGAACAGAAGAAAAACTTTGTGATCTCAACTGACGAACCTGCCGGTCTAGAATAGCTACCGGCTCCTCCTCATAAGACAAGTCCTTGTCCAACTAGACACTGCTGAAATCTAATATGTGGGATGGATCGCCGTGATACTTCCGAAGCATGGACACATGAAACACTGGATGCACGGCTGATAAGCTCGGCGACAATGCAAGTCTATAATCCAGCTCCCCCTCTCAATCAACAATCTCAAACGGGTCAATGAACCTAGGACTAAGCTTGCCCTTCTTCCCAAACCTCATCACGCCCTTCATAGGCGACACTCGAAGCAATACCCGCTCCCCGACCATGAATGCCAAATCACGAACCTTGCGGTCTGCATAACTCTTTTTCCTGGACTGAGCTGTATGAAGTCTATCTTGAATAATCCTGACCTTGTCCAAGTCCTCCTGAACCATATCCGTACCCAACAACCGAGCCTATCCCGGCTCAAACCATCCAACTGGAGACCGACACCGCCTACCATATAAAGCCTCATAAGGATCCATCTGGATACTCGACTGGTAGCTGTTGTTGTAGGCAAACTCTGCTAAAGGCAAAAACTGATCCCACGAGCCTCCAAAGTCAATGACACAAGCTCGAAGCATATCTTCCAAAATCCGAATGGTCCGCTGAAATACTGTGCTCAACTCAACCCGCGTGCCCAACTCTCACTGAACTGCTCTCCAGAAATGTGAGGTAAACTGCGTACCTCGATCTGAAATGATAGACCCAGGCACACCATGAAGGCGAACAATCTCCCGGATATAGATCTCAGCTAACCTCTCGGAAGAATATGAGACTTCCACATGAATGAAATGTGCTGACTTGGTCAGTCTATCAACAATAACCCACACTACATCGAACTTCCTCCGAGTCTGTGGGAGTCCAACAACGAAATTCATAGGGATCCGCTCCCACTTCCACTCGAGAAGCTCAATCCCCTAAAATGAACCATCGGGCCTCTGATGCTCGTACTTAACCTGCTGACAATTCAAACACCGAGCCACATATGCAACAATATCCTTCTTCATTCTCCGCCACCAATAATACTGCCTCAAATCCTGATACATCTTAGCGGCGTCCGGATGAATAGAGTACCGGGAACTATGGGCCTCCTCTAAAATCAACTCTCGATTCCCATCCACATTAGGTACACAAACTCGACTCTGCAATCTCAAAACTCCATCATCACTTAAGGTAACCTGCTTAGCACCTCCGCGTTGCACCGTGTCTCTGAGGACACACAAATAGGGATCATCATACTACCGATCTTGGATACGCTCTAATAAAGAAAAACGGGACACTATGCAAGCTAACACACGACTGGGCTCAGAAACATCCAACCTCACAAACTGATTGGCCAAAGCCTGAACATTTAAGGCAAACGGTCTCTCACCGACCAGAATATAAGCAAGACTGCCCATACTGGCTGACTTCCTACTCAAAGCATCGACTACCACATTGGTCTTTTCCGGATGATATAAGATGGTGATATCATAATCTTTCAACAACTCCAACCACCTCCTCTGCCCCAAATTCAACTCCTTTTGCTTGAACAAATACTGAAGATTCTTGTGATCCGTGAACACCTCATATGCCACGCCATACAGATAATGCCTCCAAATCTTCAATGTGTGAACAATAGCTGCCAACTCCAAATCATGAACCAAATAGTCCTTCTCAGGAATCTTCAACTGCCGCGAAGTATAGGTAATGACCTTGCCATCCTACATCAACACTATGCCGAGTCCAATACGAGATGCATCACAATAGACCGTATAAGGCCCTGAACCTATGGGCAAAACCAACATAGGTGTCGTAGTTAAAGCTGTCTTGAGCTTCTGAAAGCTCGCCTCACACTCATCCAACCATCTGAATTGGGCACCCTTTTGGGTCAACCTGGTCATCGGGGCTGCGATAGATGAAAACCCATCCACGAACCGACGATAGTAGCCTGCCAATCCCAAGAAACTCCGAATCTCTGTAGCTGATGCTGGTCTAGGCCAGTTCTTGACTGCCTCAATCTTCTTCGGATCAACTTGAATTCCCTCTACCGATACAACATGACCTAGGAATGCAACTGAACTCAACTAAAACTCACACTTCGAGAACTTAGCATATAACTGACTATCCTTCAAGGCCTGAAGAACCACTCTAAGATGCTGCTCGTGCTCTTCCCGGCTGCGGGAATAGATCAAAATATCATCAATGAAGACTATCACGAAAGAATCCAAGTAAGGCCTCAACACTCAGTTCATCAAATCCATAAAAGCCGCTGGGGCATTTGTCAACCTGAATGACATCACCAAGAACTCATAATGCTCGTACCGAGTGTAAAAAGCTGTCTTAGGGTCATCGGATGCCCTAATCCTCGACTGATGGTAGTTAGATCTCAAGTCAATCTTCAAAAATACCTTGACACCCTGAAACTGATCAAACAAATCATTAATCCTTGGCAGTGGATACTTATTATTGTGAACACCTAATTTTTGATAATATTTAATTTTTTATCACTTCTTCTATATAAATATTTTAGGGGTTTTAACCTACAATTTTTAGCTTTGTTACACTTTTTATTATAGGATAAAAATACAAAAGTTAAAAGGTGAATTATTACTATTAATATTATTTTATTTTTATGTTTATTTTAAAAAAAAAATTCTGATTTTTTTTTTAATTTTCAGGAGTGATTTAAAAAATAAGAAAAAGGGAAGTATTGAATCAAAAAAATAAAAGTAAAAGTAGGTGGAATTCTCTTTTAAAAAGTAAAAGAAAGTAGAAAATTAAAAAAATAAAAGTAAAGTTTTGTGGAAATTTTAAAAAAATAAAAAGTAAAAGAAAGTTGGAATTAAAAAACAAATATAAAGGTATCTGAAAATTAAAAAAATTTAAAGTAAAAGAAAGTAGCATTTTTAAAAGAAAAGCAAAAGAAAGTGGATTGTTTTTTTAAGAAAAGTTAAATAAGTGGAATTCTCTTTTAAAAAGTAAAAAAAGTGGGATTTTAAATAAGATAAAAGTAATTAAAGTTGGAATTTAAAAAATAAAAGTAAAGAATGGTGGGATTTTTTTTTATAAAAAAAAATAAAAGCAATTTGTAAGTGGGATTTATTTTAATTAAAAAATAATAAAATAATAAAATAATTTTTTAAAAAAATCTGAAAAATATCGAAAATTTTGCTATAAATAGAAGAGAAAATTTGAGAAGAAAAGGGAAAAAAAAAGAAGAGAGGGGGAGGAGAGAAATTTAGGTTGAAAATTTTCATTAAATTTTTCTTTCAATATTTCGGGCCTTGAATCTTGGGTTTGAAGAAGAGTTGATAGAGATTTTGTTGTTGCTGCTGTATAGACTCTACAACTTTCAGATTTTATTCATTTGAATTCACTCTCTTGTAGGTATGTAATTCAAGCTCTTGAGTTAAAAAATGTCGGAGCATCTTTATTGAAGCAGAAACAAATTGATTTGGTTCTTTTGATAAAGTTTCTTTCGTATTTAATTTGTTCGCATGAATGATGTTTCTTTGATTGAGTGAATTGAGATTTGCAAATGTTAACGTTATTTTAGTATGTTCATGACTCTGTCTTGTTTTTTTTTCTTTTTTCTTTTTACTTTTATTTTTATTTTTCTTGGCTCATGACTTGTAACCAGCAGGTATTTTTTTGTTTACATTTAGATTTCAAGCTCATGTAGCACCATGTTCATATTTTGAAATTTAAAGAAGTATGTGAAGTTGAACAATTTGTCAACATTAAGATGTAAAAAAAAATAGATTGCGTTAGTGGAAGGATCTTATCTTCAGTTTATGTTATTGGCTGCATATTTTCTTAAATTAACCATGTGAAGATTCAACTTCCTCTACTTCAAAATGGTACTGTAGAAGTTATAGTGGTGATACTACAACTTTCTCTTTAACATAGTGTGAAACAAATTAATTATTTTAAGTGTTCTTTGTTATAATCAAGTTTAAAATGCATTTTTGTATGTCCATGTTTGTTTTGTTCCTTCTGGTTCATCCGAATAGTTCTCAGCATGGTTTTGTTTTGTGCTCATATGGTCATTTAAGATTCATTATTTTGTTATAAAATTTTGTTAGTTTCTTTCTAGAATTTGAAAACGAAAGTCGGTCTTTTGAAGATGATATGGAGATGAACCCAAAGCTGGCACCTGTCTTTTGTTATTTTCACATAAATGCCAACTCCACCTTTCTGAATTGTAGTATGCTATAACCAAAGGCTCCAGTGATATACATGTAGCTAACCCATTTCTTTAAGCCTTTTGTACTTATCAATTTATACCACTCCATCCACAATATAAAATCAAAACTCATGGCCCTCATTTAATTAATTTTAAATCCTTAGAATTCGAGGCATGTCATTTAGCGAATTTTCTATGGCCCTCGCATAGTTGAAAAATGCGTAGTTGTTTTAGGCGCGTAATTTGAAATTACCTTCCTAAACTCGGGTGTGCATTTCATGTGACCCAAATCCAAATCCCAACAACGTTAAATAAAATGTGTCATGGACCGCGGGTGCATTTATGTGACGTGGTTCAAGACATATTTTAAATGACGTTGCAATCTTCCTAAAAAATGAATAAGAGCGGTTAATAAGTTAAAATTGAACCATAGGCTAAAACATGTATTAAAATCAGATAATAGGCCAATTATAACAGTTGAGTGACCGTGCTAGAACCACGGAACCCGGGAATTCCTAACACCTTCTCCCGGGTTAACAGAATTTCTTACCCGGATTTCTGTGTTCGCGGACTGTAAAACAGAGTCAATCTTTTCCTCGATTCGTGATTTGAACCGATGACTTGGGACACCATAAATTATCCCAAGTGGCGACTCTGAATTTTTAATAATAAATGAATCCCGTTTCGATTGTCACTTTAAGTTGGAAAAAACTCCCTTATACCCTTTCCGGGGTGTAGGAAAAAAGGAGGTGTGACAGCCTGGCGACTCTGCTGGGGAACGAACCCAGAATCTCTGGTTCAGGGTTCGAGAATTCGAGCTTGGAATAATTGTTATAATTGACTTTGTTTATTATCTGATTTTTACATGTTTGGGCCTAATGTGCTAAATGCTGCTTTTACCGCTTTGATATTATCTGAATTGTGTATAAACTGCTACGAAACCCTTCTCTTCTCACCTTTGGGGATGTGCTCGCTGATCGAGACTCCCTATTCTGTTAGTGTCATACCTTGAAATAAGAAAGAGGCTCGGACAAGTTACTAAGCCGGATGACCATTTGGTTCCCGGTACGTAGCCCCCTCATCGGCTCGAGTTGCCCACTCGGGTACACAGTCTAGAACAAATACCCAGGCTTTGAACCTAGAATAACTCAGCTTCATGCCGGATCCCTAATAGGAACGTTTGTGTGCATCATGTGTGTCACACCTCCTTTTTCCGCACCCGAGGGGGCGCAATGGGAGTTTTTTCCAATTAAAGGACAATCGGAACGGGATTTGTTTATTTCAGAGTCGCCACTTGGGAGATTTAGGGTGTCCCAAGTCACCAATTTTAATCCCGAATCGAGGAAAATAATGACTCTATATTATAGTCTGCGTACCAGAAATCCGGATAAGGAATTCTGTTAACCCGGGAGAAGGTGTTAGGCATTCCCGAGTTCCGTGGTTCTAGCACGGTCGCTCAATTGTTATATTCGGCTTGATTATCTGATTTTATACAAGTATGAACTTATGTGCAAATTTTAACTTTTAACCGCTTTATTATTATTGTTTTTACAAGAATGTGAACATCGCTTAAAACACGTCTTTGGACTGCGTCACATGAAATGCACCCACAATCCGGAACGCATTTTATTTGATGTTTTGAGATTTGGATTTGGGTCACATGAAATGCACACCCGAGTTTAAGAAAGTAGATTATTAAACATGCGCCTAAAGAGACTATCGTGTTATTATTTTGGGAAGGCCACGAAATTCGCTAAGCGGCCCTCCTGAATTCTAAATAACTTTAAAACAAGTATTTACTGAGGGCCCCGCAATTTGCATTTTTTGTTTGTCGAGGCTCGTCCCATTTATTATTTTAAAATGAATTCGCAACGTCATGGAAATGCATCTCAGACCACGTCACAGTCAATGTACCCGTGATTAGAGACACATTTCGATTTCGTTGAGATTTGGATTTGGGTCACATAAATGTGCACCCGAGTTTAGGGAGATAACATTAATAAAGGCGCGCCTAAAGCAACTAGCGCATTATTATTTTGGGTGGGGCCGTGAAATTTTCTAAACGGCCCGTCCCGGAATCTAAGTGTTTAATACATATATTTTGTGAGGGCTCCGCAATCTGTACATTTTTATTTGGCGAAGCTAGTCTCGTTTTCTATTTATTTATTTATATATATATTTTTTATTATTTTTTATTTATTTATTTATTTATTTTATTATTTTTTAAAGGATGCCATTTCTACGCCTTTAACAATACTAAACCTTACGACTTCTTTACAACTAAAATCTCATAACTTGTCCAAAAAAATTAATAAAATGAGTTTAGCGAATGAGTGTTTCGGGAGTAGTAACAACAAGTACTAATGCTAATTTTATCCGAATGAACTAAGCAAAGGGCAAAGACGAACAAATTGACGTTAAACTGCGTCATAGACCAACTAACCCTACTTAATTAAACGATATCAAATAAACAAAAATACATAACACCACAGATGAACAAAAACGCATATGGTGAAAACATAAGCAGAAAATTATCATACCAATTTCTATATTGCATTTTTGAACTTTTGACATAACATCTCCTTATTTAATGCTTGAGGTCTACTAACCTTTGAACCTAGGAAAACTCAGGGCGATAAACACGACCCCGACGGAACTCAAGACGGACCTCGACGAACTACGACGACCTCGATGGAAGCAGGGAGCTCGGACCAAGAAACTGTTGCTGCTATTGGATTTTTCTCGACGAAGCAGGTTGGTTCGAGAGAATGCAACGAAAGGGGTCGTTTGGACAGTAGGGTGATGGTGTTTTGACGTGAGGGAGTCGATGGGGTGGTTTGTTGGTGGTTTTGGACGTGGTGTTCAGTGATGTTCGACGGACAGGTGGTTTTCGAGTGTTGCAACGATTTGGGTGGTGGACGAGATGTGTATGGGGCTAGGAGGAGGAGGGTGGTTGCTTGACGACAAGGAGGGGGGAGCTGCTGGTCGTGGTGTCTTGGGCAGTTATGGAAGGGTGGTCGTGAGCTGAGGTTGCGACGATGAGGAAGACGATGGCGAACGGTGGTCGACGGGCGCGAAGGTGTAGGTGTCGCGGCTGGTTTTGGACGTGAGGGAGTGGTCGTTTGGTGATGGGTGATTGGGTGCGACAGTAGGGGTGGTGGTCGACGATGGCGGAGGGGTTTCGACCAGGAAGGTGACGTTTGGTGGTTGTGTGAGAAGGTGGCGGGTGGTCGAGCTCAGTAGGGTTTTTTGGTTTAGGGTTCTCGTCAGGAAGAAGGGAAGCTGGTGGTTCGACGGTGGTCTTGAGGCAGCTGGTTGGGTGGTTGTCGACAGTGGGGGTGCCGGGGAAGGGTTTGGACGTGGTGTTTGGGCGTAGGGTCGAGGAGTTGGGTTGAAGGGTCGTTTGGTGGTTTTCTGGAGGGTGAGCGTCCGTTAGGTTTTTTTCTTCTTCTTCTTTTTGAAGAAGAAGATGAATAGTGCCCTGCCCAAAACAATTTTCAAAAGTCCTCCTGCCAAAAATGTGTTTGTCCGTGTTTTGTAATGTTTTGCCAAGAAAAAATGAGCCCCACGCGTGGTGGGGTTCAAGGTTTATGTCCCCCACGCGTGGTGGGGTTCCCCATGTGTCCTGGACACGGTTTATTATGGGCTAGGTCCGAAAATTAGGCCTAAAACCGGGTAGTTTGAACCCGAATATTATTCTTTTGCCCGGACCCGAGAAATAGGAAAACGTTGCTTAACTAGTCCTATGTAAACAAAATAACTACCAAAAATAAGACTAGTATTTAAACAAAACTATATCTTTTTTATTAAATATTTTTCAAGATTTAAAATAGCTACAAAATATTAATAAAACTATTTTGTGTATTTTTCGTTTTTTAAATATTAAGATAAAATATGAGGTAATATTTTTTTTGTATTTTTTCCAAATTAAAATGACTATAAAATATTAATAAAACTATTTTTCTGTAATTTTCGTTTTTTAATAAAGATAAAATATGAAGTAATATTTTTTGTATTTTTCCAAAATTAAAACGATTACAAAACATTAATAGAATTATATTTTTTTTGTAATTTTCGAATTTATATAAAGTACCAAAATAAAGTACAATTTTTGTATTTTTCAAGTTTATGAGAGATACATAAACTAAAATTTATATATATATTTTTTGAAATTTTCTTTTTGCAACGAAATAAAGTAAAAATAGTTAAAATAGCTATACTAGACCCAATTTCACATATTCATGCTAAAAATGTGAAAATTCTCGGGGAGGGTCAAAAATCACGTGCTTACAGCTGCCCCTCTTTGACTGGAAACACGAAGAGTTTTCCGACAAAGAACGACTAGCCGTGTTTTTGACCCGACCATTACTTGGACGGACTACACTTCAGGAAAGGGAGGGAATGTGACCGAGCCCTGGTATCTGAGCTGCCTACATATCCTTGGTTATACAGGAATCAGGCCACGTGTAGTTCGGAAATGAGAGAGATGGTAGAGTGTACCGAGGTGTAGAGCCGATCGAGGTGCCGTTCCGTTGAGGTTCCGGTCCGCGGTCCTGTCATTACAACAAAAATGAAAACTGAAAAAGACTAACTAAGCCTATCAGCTACTAGTTACAAGGATTCCTATCTCTTAAGTCTTCTGAAACTTGGTCTTGAGTCTTGAATGGTGCTTCATACAGACTTTGGATTTGAACCTTGATACTTGCTAGTTGTAGGTGTTAGTTCTTGAGCAGACCACATCTGTTCTCCACTTCCGTATTTTTCTTTTTTTTTTGTTTTACTCTTTTCTTGTTCTTCTTCTTCTTCTTCTTTTTTTTTCTTGTTTTTTTTGTTTTTGTTTTTGTGACCAGCTTCTGTTGATCATCTCAGACTGTTGACTCGCATTCTTGGGGCGAGCTTCTTGTTGCTTCTATCTTGGATTGAGTGCTGGGGATTTTTGTTGTAGCCTTCTGCCTTCCAATGGGTTACGGCTTGACTTTGAACGATCCCGCTGTTCTACAGGCGGACCCCTAACTTCTTCAATCTTTGACATATAACAATCTTCTGCTCTACAGGCAGGCCCCTGACAATCAAAACAAACAAAACAAACAAAATTTCCTAACCCAGTTTGCACTGGGAAGGTTTGTGAGTCGTTAGCAAAATCGTAGCCCACTGATACTACTGATGCAGTGCTGAGAGTGAACTAAACACTAGATTAGGATGTATTCCCTTGTTATACAGGTGGGCGCCTAACAAGAAATTTAAAGACTGGAATGTATGCCTCTGTTCTTTGGGCGGGCTCCCAATTTCAACACCTGAAAAGTAAAGACTGAATGTATTCCTCTCGTTATACAGGTGGGCGCCTGGATTTAGGAAAATGACTCTTTTTTCAAAATGTTTTTTTTAGCATCTTAGGAGAAAGATTCATCGGACTAAGATTTTGATCCTAGGAGAAGGTTCGTCAGACTAGGTCTCTATCTTAGGAGAAAAATTCGTCAGACTAAGATTTGGATCCTAGGAGAAGGTTCATCAGACTAGGTCTTTTCTTTTTGGTATCTTAGGAGAAAGATTCATCAGACTAAGATTTTGATCCTAGGAGAAGGTTCGTCAGACTAGGTCTCTATCTTAGGAGAAAAATTCGTCAGACTAAGATTTTGATCCTAGGAGAAGGTTCATCAGACTAGGTCTTTTCTTTTTGGTATCTTAGGAGAAAAATTCATCAGACTAAGATTTTGATCCTAGGAGAAGGTTCGTCAGACTAGGTCTCTATCTTAGGAGAAAAATTCGTCAGACTAAGATTTGGATCCTAGGAGAAGGTTCATCAGACTAGGTCTTTTCTTTTTGGTATCTTAGGAGAAAGATTCATCAGACTAAGATTTTGATCCTAGGAGAAGGTTCGTCAGACTAGGTCTCTATCTTAGGAGAAAAATTCGTCAGACTAAGATTTTGATCCTAGGAGAAGGTTCATCAGACTAGGTCTTTTCTTTTTGGTATCTTAGGAGAAAGATTCATCAGACTAAGATTTTGATCCTAGGAGAAGGTTCGTCAGACTAGGTCTCTATCTTAGGAGAAAAAATTCGTCAGACTAAGATTTTGATCCTAGGAGAAGGTTCATCAGACTAGGTCATTTTTTGTTTTTTGGTTATCTTAGGAGAAAGATTCATCAGACTAAGATTTTGATCCTAGGAGAAGGTTCGTCAGACTAGGTCTCTATCTTAGGAGAAAAATTCGTCAGACTAAGATTTTGATCCTAGGAGAAGGTTCATCAGACTAGGTCATTTTTTGTTTTTTGGTTATCTTAGGAGAAAGATTCATCAGACTAAGATTTGGATCCTAGGAGAAGGTTCATCAGACTAGGTCTCTATCTTAGGAGAAAATTCATCGGACTAAGATTTTGATCCTAGGAGAAGGTTCATCAGACTAGGTCTTTTCTTTTTGGTATCTTAGGAGAAAGATTCATCAGACTAAGATTTTGATCCTAGGAGAAGGTTCGTCAGACTAGGTCTCTATCTTAGGAGAAAAATTCGTCAGACTAAGATTTGAATCCTAGGAGAAGGTTCATCAGACTAGGTCTTTTCTTTTTTTTTTTTTTTTTCAAAAACAACTTAGGAGGAAATGCATCTCCTATGGGTAAAACTTAACTTTGAGGAAGTGTGTCTCCTGTGGGTACAATAAACTTAGGAAGTGCGTATCCTATGGGTACAATAAACTTAGGAAGTGCGTCTCCTATTGGGGATAACTGTTCTTAGGAAGTGCGTCTCCTACTGGGTGAAACTAAACTTTAGGAAGTGCGTCTCCTATTGGTACAATGGATCTAGGAAGTGCGTCTCCTATTAGTAAAACTTAACTTAGGAAGTGCGTCTCCTATTGGTGAAACTAAACTTTAGGAAGTGCGTCTCCTATGATAAACTGAACTTAGGCAGTGCGTTTCCTATGGTAAAACTGAATTTTAGGAAGTGCGTCTCCTATTGGTACAACTATTCTTAGGAAGTGCGTCTCTTATTGGTGAAACTTCTTAGGAAGTGCGTCTCCTATTGGTACAATGGATCTAGGAAGTGCGTCTCCTATTAGTAAAACTTAACTTAGGAAGTGCGTCTCCTATTGGTGAAACTTCTTAGGAAGTGCGTCTCCTATTGGTACAATGGATCTAGGAAGTGCGTCTCCTATTAGTAGAACTTAACTTAGGAAGTGCGTCTCCTATTGGGTACAATAAACTTTAGGAAGTGCGTCTCCTATTGGTAGAACTGAATTTTAAGAAGTGCGTCTCCTATGGTAAAACTGAACTTAGGAGGAAATGCATCTCCTATGGGTGAAACTGAAACAAACCTAGGAGGAAATGCGTCTCCTATGGGTAAAACTAAGCTTAGGAGGAAATGCATCTCCTATGGGTAAAGACGTGGAATGTATGCCTCTGTTATCTGGGCGGGCTCCCAACTTCAATACTTGAAACGTAAAAACTGAATGTATGCCTCTATTATCTGGGCGGGCTCCCAATTTCAACACTTGAAATAAAAGACTGAAACCAACATATCCTATTTGAGGGCGGATGAACCCAACATATCCTATTTGAGGGCGGATGAACCCGACATATCCTATTTGAGGGCAGATGAACCCAACAGATCCTATTTGAGGGCGGATGAACCCGACAGATCCTATTTGAGGGCGGATTAACCCGACATATCCTATTTGAGGGCGGATGAACCCAACAGATCCTATTTGAGGGCGGATGAACCCGACATATCCTATTTGAGGGCGGATGAACCCAACATATCCTATTTGAGGGCGGATGAACCCAACAGATCCTATTTGAGGGCGGATGAACCCAACATATCCTATTTGAGGGCGGATGAACCCAACATATCCTATTTGAGGGCGGATGAACCCAACATATCCTATTTGAGGGCGGATGAACCCGACATATCCTATTTGAGGGCGGATGAACCCAACATATCCTATTTGAGGGCGGATGAACCCAACATATCCTATTTGAGGGCGGATGAACCCAACATATCCTATTTGAGGGCGGATGAACCCAACAGATCCTATTTGAGGGCGGATGAACCCAACATATCCTATTTGAGGGCGGATGAACCCGACAGATCCCTATTTGAGGGCGGATGAACCCAACAGATCCTATTTGAGGGCGGATGAACCCAACATATCCTATTTGAGGGCGGATGAACCCAACAGATCCTATTTGAGGGCGGATGAACCCGACACATCCTATTTGAGGGCGGATGAACCCAAAATATCTTTAAGACTTGAAAATGTCTTACCTCGAATACTTGCTGGGGATTGGGATGAATTTTCTTTTTCTACCTTCCCCATTTTTTATTATTATTCTTTTTTTTATTTATTATTATTATTATTATTATTAGCTTCCTCCTTTGAAGTCTAACCGCTGAGGATACCGACTTTCCAACCTTGTGTTGGACCCCTCGCAACTGCTAGGGATAACACTGTTGAGGAATTATTTACTTACCTGTTGGGGGTAAAATGTTATCAGCTGGGGGTACCTGACTTCCAGAAAATTTTCTAAATGGAAGGAAAATTTTCTGCCCCAGTTTGATAATATCCCTTGTGGCATGCGTTTCTGCCTCAATGCCATTTCCCTTACCTGTTTCAAATCAAACAAAATTGTTAGTTTAAAACATGGTGGTTGGTTGTGATACTCCTGCTGGGATGGTGTTCCCTTTCTCCCTCCTTGCTCTGTGTTCCACAACTTGTTGGGGATGATATTATGTGCTGGGGATAATCCCTTCCTGCTGGGGATATCCATCTTCTTTTGTGGCATAGCTCGGAAACTGGCATTTTCCCGACCTTTTAGTCTAGTATGGATTTCGCCAAATCATGCTCACTGCTCTCCTTGCTCTGTTCACGGGCCTTGTCTTTGAGGTTTATAACCTTGGTTTTGGCAAGGATATCCCTCTTGATGCTCGTCAATCCTTTTGTCAATTCCCTTTGCTGGGGATATCTTTTTTGACACTGACCTCGCGCTTGTTCCTTGCTGACTATACCATTCGGATATACTAGTCAGATCTCATCTTGGAAAGCTGATGGCATATTTTGAAGTCATTTCATACTTGTTCTGACCGGACAGACTCTATTGGGGAAATTTTTTATGAAAGGAGAAAGATAACAGAAACAAAATAAAAGACAAAGGAAACGATGACTCTTTTACAAAAGAAACTATAAATAAAAACCTATCAAACGCAGATACCGACTCTAATGGCCATGACATGCGTATGTGGCCTATCCTCTGCCGTCAATCATCTTTTAAGATCTTCCATTGGCGATTCCCCCTCTGATTCTCAATCTTATTCGACTTGTAGTGCCCGAAGGGTTTTCACTATCAAGTCTCTCTCATTTTGGTTTTCTCTCAGCTTTCACCGCCTTATGGTGCCTGTGAAGGTTTTCACCAATAAGACTCTCTCGTTTTATATCTCTCTCCAGCTGAGGATTTGGAGTGTTGCCGGCATGACTCTTTCTTTTGGAGATTAGAGTCCTTTCTGCTGTGGAACAGAACGTCATGTTCGCCGGTAAGACAACATTTGTCTGACTTGGCATCTTTTGAAGACTGATCAGAAGGTCTTTCTTGGACCGTAATGTGGGTTTTGGATAGGCTAGAAAGAAAGGGTATAAAAGGCTCAAAAATACATTAATTTTGGGTTATTAGTTACAACCTTCGGAATTAGATTTATTTACATCAAACGCAATTTTTTGCCCCAGTTTCTTGCTTGGGGATATTTTAATTGATGATTTTTTCATTTTTCAAAACTATGACCGAGCCGTGAAGCGCCTACGTATCCTCTTTGAGGAATCAGGTCAAACGTAGTTCCCAATTCCTCTGTTTTCATTTGACTTTCCTTTTCCTTTTCTTTTTTTTCTTTTTTTTTTCCTTTGTTATCAATTTTCTTTTCTTTTCTTTTCTTTTTTTCTCTTTTTTTTTCGTTGTTGTTTTCTTTCTTTCTCTTTTTTTCGTTGTTACTGATTCCGAATGAGAGGTATGAAAGAAAAATAAATAAGGCTCAAAAAGGGGTAACGAAGGATAAAGTATTTAGGTAGCAGAACAAAATGCCTTCGTCATTCCAGTCTTCAAAGTATGCCAAGTGCAAACAACACAATTTAAATTTGTAGTCTCTTCTGATGGTGCTGGACTTTGACAATTATATTCAACATTTGCTTTTTCATTGGTCCTTTCTAAAGCACCGTTGGGCGATATTCTCATTTTCATGAACGCACCTCATGCCAATTTGGCGAATCTTGCTTTTAACGGTTTTTTCTTCATATTTTACTTGCCCCAGTTCCATATGACTCGAGCTCTGAATAATCTCAACCGTCCTTATTTCCTTTAAATGGTCTAATCACCTTTCCGGGGTTTTATGATTAACTTTTAAGATTAGGCCCAAACTGGGTGCGCATGTCATGTCCCTAGAATCGGTATCGAACAAGAAATGGTAAAAGGACTAAACAAAAAGATGACTGGAAATAATAAAAGACCGGACTTTGTATTAGACTACCGGTGAAATGGTTTAAATAACAAAACAAACAAAACAATCCAGAACAAAATCCTAAAAACAAACTGGACAAGACAACATCCGACTCATAACCCTAATAATCCGAACAACAGAAATGACAACAAAATGAGCCACCACAAGCTTCTCTCTTGCTGACTAAGGAACAAAACGTCCTCCCACTTTATCAAAATTGGCATTTTAGCCACTGAGCTTTGCATCAATACTGCCGAGACCATTACCAGCTTCAACCTCATCAACCTCCGTCGGCAAATTCTCGAGGAGGTTCGAGTGCTCCATGTCACTGTTATTAATCGCAACCCGCCCTTCTCGGATCATTTTCTCTACTTCCCTTCTCCAGCTATGACAGCTCTCAATGTTGTGCCCTATGACATTGGAGTGGTAGGCGCATCGTGCTGCCGGATCAAAGCTCCTTGCAAGCGGATTTATAGTACATGCGGGGAGTGGCTCAATCGAACCAGCATGCCTTAGCCTTTCAAACAGACTGGCATAAGATACCCCGATGGGGGTGAGAGCATTTCCTCGTTTCAGCAACCTCTTCATTCTTGCATGTTGACAGGGCCGGAAACCTGACCCAGGTGGCTTTTGGTAGGCTTGTGTAGGTGGGTAGTCATTTTATGGAGCCGGGTGCCTGGAAAGTGAAGTATGGCGGGGAAAGAAGTGGTGTTGGGGAGCGGAGAAGCATTGAGGAGTGATGGAGCTACTCGGGTAGCTGGGAAGGCTGCCATAAGTGGGTTGGGATGGAGAGTATGGGGGATCTTCCATTATGGTGTTGGGTGCTTGGGAATTGACCGAGTTCAAGAGACTTGGCGGTGGAGGGGGTGGTGCTTTTCCCGTTATCCATGCCTGATACATGTCTGCCACATGCTGTCTCAGCAATCTCACTTCTTCTACCAACCCGTTGTTCCGTTCGACCAATTGTTGTCGGTCATCAGTACCGACCCACTCGGTTCTGCGGTTCTGAGCCATTGTCCTTTGATTTTGCTTTGCAGGGAGGAGTTACCACAACCAACCACTCTCTATATATGGACACATCAAAGGGAAGTCATCACGTTAGTGTTAGGGCATTGGACAGACAATCATATATCAAAAATGTACCCAAGCAGTTAGGCAATTGTGCCCCCTGAAAATCTTCCACACTCTCTTTTATTTATTTATTATTATATATTTATTTATTTTTTTTTTTTTTTTTTCATTTTAGTGGTGGTCGAATCTTATGGAGATTGCCTACGTATCATGTCCCCGCATGAATCAGACCTTGCGTAGTTCGGACCAATAAAAATAAACAATAATGAACATTTTTTCTTTTCACTTTCATATTAAAACAAACTGGGTTTCAAAGGTTTAAAGATGACCTACAAACTTGAAAATCAAACAACCCACCTATTTTAATCAAAAGGTTTACAAACTTCAAAACAAATGGCCAACTTCCTTCTTCCATTTGCTAATTTTAACCAAATGGTTGTTTTTTGCAAACGTGGCCCTTTCCAACTCTCACATGAATTTTGAGGCCGAGGAGGATTATTTCGACACTTTACAAACTTGTCCATTCTTTTACGAAAATAACCCTTCGACAACTGAAAGATTATTCTAAGGCTATTTCGGCAAGAACGGTTTAAGACGCGGCCGAAGCTGGCTCGGCTTATTATGACAAAAGACGGTATTCACCTGACCGTCGACTCTTTTTTTCAAATTATAATAAAAACTCGGTGTTGCAAAACACGGCCCTTCAGCGTCTCGGGGACGAAGCTTTTTAAGGCTGTGTGGGTCCATATCTCAAAATGACCCAAAGGTGGTTGTTTATGCCAAGTCAGCCTTCCGGCGTCCCTTTCGGGAACATTCGGCTATTTATGACAAAACAGCATCACCTGACTTATTTATAACTTTTTTTTTTCATCGTTTTTCAAATTAGAAAAGTCAATATTGCAAACACGGCCCTTCAACGTCTCGGGGACGAGATTTTTAAGGCTGTGTGGGTCAACCGGACCAAATCTTAAAAAATGACCCAAAGGTGGCTGTTTATGCAAAGTCAGCCTTCCGGCGTCCCTTTCGGGAACATTCGGCTATGTCTTGATAAAACAGCGTCACCTGACTTCTTTATGACAAAATTAAAATTTGACATATATTTTTTATTTATTTGTTTTTTGGCTATTTTAGCAAAAGGTGGGTTGGACATCACCCGACTTATTTATGACAAGATTAAAATTTTTGATTTTTGGCTATTTTAGCAAAAGGTGGGGTTGGACCCGATGAGGGTTGCCTACGTATCTCACATCCGGTGAGAATCAAACCCGCGTAGTTCGGGCAAATAAGCTATTTTTGAGAAGACCCTTTTCCATTTCTATTTTTTTTATTATTATTCTTTTTTCACAACAATCAAATAGACTATTATTTTTCATTCATAACAAACAAACAAATTAACGAAAAACATAAAACATTCCTTCTTTTTGAGAAGGTGGGGTTGGACCCGATGAGGGTTGCCTACGTATCTCACATCCGGTGAGAATCAAACTCGCGTAGTTCGGTCAAATGAACTACTTTAAAAGAAGAAAGGAAGCATTTTTTGATTGATTTTCTTTTTACAAGAAACACTTCTAAGATATATTTTGGAATTTTCATTTGCTCTTTTTTTCTTTATTCTAAAGAAGAAGAAGAAAATGTTTTTCGGAATTTTGCTTTTGATAAAAGAAATGCTTCTCAAAATGTTTTTTTTTTTGGATTTTGAATTTTCTTTTCAACTTTGAAAAAGAATCAAAATATTTTCGGATTTGTTTTTTTTTATTTTATATTATATTATTTTTTTTGAAAACAATTAGAAAGACTTCCTAAAGAAGTCAATAATGGAGAAAATATTTTTGGATTATTTTAATTTTGTCATTTTCATAAACAAATAAATAACACATATTTTAAAAACAAGACTCTTTTTTTCATTTTTATGGCAAGACAAACAATTTTCTTTTCTATTAATGCTTTTTTTTTAATAAAACAAACTAATAAGACATATATTTTTTATTTTATATTCTCAAAATTTCGGCAGAGTTTCGACACTACTTGGACATTTGTTTTTTTTCTTTCTAAAAATAAGTAGTTATATCTCTACACTGCCATTTCCTCATCTTTTCACGATTTTCTAATTTGTGGAAAATGATGACAACATACAAAATCTTTTGAATTTTCATGCCTTGTTTTTATATGTATTTTTATTTTTTATATTTATTGTTATTTTCAAAATGTGGCATGGGAGACATAATGATTTCCAAGACTTCTTGGATTCCGCAAATGCTCCCCATGCGCTTTTCCCAACATATGAAGCGTGGGGGACATATGGGAATTCCAAGACTTCTTGGATTCCACAAATGTTCCCCATGTGCTTTCCCAAAAAGCAAGCGTGGGGGACATAGGGAATTCCAAGGCTTCTTGGATTCCACAAATGTTCCCCATGCTTTGATTAAAATAACATCATGCTGGAAATGACCAAATGACCCATACGCCCTTGACTAAATACAACATGTAGCACATAGGATGCCGAAAGATTGTCTATTATTTTCAGGTTGCTTGTCCTAGACGGACCCAACCCCTATGTTGAGTCCCCTAAGTCAAATGCACATGATGCAAATAAACGTTCCTACTAGGGATCCGGCATGTGGCTTTGTTATACTAGGTTCAAAAACCTGGGTCGGTGTTCTAGACAGTGTACCCGAGCGGACAACTCGAGCTGAGGAAGGAGCTCCTTTCCGGGAACCAAAAGGCCAGCCGGCTTAGAAACTTTCCGAGCCTCTTTTATTCAGGGTATGACACTAACAGAATAGGGAGTCTCAACCAGTAAGCACATCCCCGGAGGTAAGAAGAGAAAGGTTTCGGCACAATTTATATACAGTTCAAATAATATCAAAGCGGTAAAAGCAGCATTTAGCACATTAGGCTCAAAACATGTAATAATCAGATAATAAATAAAGCCAAATAATAACAATTATTCTAAGCTCGAATTCTTAACCCTGAACCAGTGGTTCTGGGTATCATCCCCAGCAGAGTCGCCAGAGCTGTCATACCTCCTTTTTCCGCACCCGAGGGGGTGCAGAGGGAGTTTTTTCCAATTAAAGGACAATCGGAACGAGATTTGTTTATTTCAGAGTCGCCACTTGGGAGATTTAGGGTGTCCCAAGTCACCAATTTTAATCCCGAATCGAGGAAAATAATGACTCTATATTATAGTCTGCGTACCAGAAATCCGGATAAGGAATTCTGTTAACCCGGGAGAAGGTGTTAGGCATTCCCGAGTTCCGTGGTTCTAGCACGGTCGCTCAATTGTTATATTCGGCTTGATTATCTGATTTTATACAAGTATGAACTTATGTGCAAATTTTAACTTTTAACCGCTTTATTATTATTGTTTTTACAAGAATGTGAACATCGCTTAAAACACGTCTTTGGACTGCGTCACATGAAATGCACCCACAATCCGGAACGCATTTTATTTGATGTTTTGAGATTTGGATTTGGGTCACATGAAATGCACACCCGAGTTTAAGAAAGTAGATTATTAAACACGCGCCTAAAGAGACTATCGTGTTATTATTTTGGGAAGGCCACGAAATTCGCTAAGCGGCCCTCCTGAATTCTAAATAATTTTAAAACAAGTATTTACTGAGGGCCCCGCAATTTGCATTTTTGGTTTGTCGAGGCTCGTCCCATTTATTATTTTAAAATGAATTCGCAACGTCATGGAAATGCATCTCAGACCACGTCACAGTCAATGTACCCGTGATTAGAGACACATTTCGATTTCGTTGAGATTTGGATTTGGGTCACATAAATGTGCACCCGAGTTTAGGGAGATAACATTATTAAAGGCGCGCCTAAAGCAACTAGCGCATTATTATTTTGGGTGGGGCCGTGAAATTTTCTAAACGGCCCGTCCCGGAATCTAAGTGTTTAATACATATATTTTGTGAGGGCTCCGCAATCTGTACATTTTTATTTGGCGAAGCTAGTCTCGTTTTCTATTTATTTATTTATATATATATTTTTTATTATTTTTTATTTATTTATTTATTTATTTTATTATTTTTTAAAGGATGCCATTTCTACGCCTTTAACAATACTAAACCTTACGACTTCTTTACAACTAAAATCTCATAACTTGTCCAAAAAAATTAATAAAATGAGTTTAGCGAATGAGTGTTTCGGGAGTAGTAACAACAAGTACTAATGCTAATTTTATCCGAATGAACTAAGCAAAGGGCAAAGACGAACAAATAGACGTTAAACTGCGTCATAGACCAACTAACCCTACTTAATTAAACGATATCAAATAAACAAAAATACATAACACCACAGATGAACAAAAACGCATATGGTGAAAACATAAGCAGAAAATTATCATACCAATTTCTATATTGCATTTTTGAACTTTTGACATAACATCTCCTTATTTAATGCTTGAGGTCTACTAACCTTTGAACCTAGGCAAACTCAGGGCGATAAACACGACCCCGACGGAACTCAAGATGGACCTCGACGAACTACGACGACCTCGATGGAAGCAGGGAGCTCGGACCAAGAAACTGTTGCTGCTGTTGGATTTTTCTCGACGCAGCAGGTTGGTTCGAGAGAATGCAACGAAAGGGGTCGTTTGGACAGTAGGGTGATGGTTTTTCGACGTGAGGGAGTCAATGGGGTGGTTTGTTGGTGGTTTTGGACGTGGTGTTCAGTGATGTTCGACGGACGGGTGGTTTTCGAGTGTTGCGACGATTTGGGTGGTGGACGAGATGTGTATGGGGCTAGGAGGAGGAGGGTGGTTGCCTGACGACAAGGAGGGGGGAGTTGCTGGTCGTGGTGTCTTGGGCAATTATGGAAGGGTGGTCGTGAGCTGAGGTTGCGACGATGAGGAAGACGATGGCGAACGGTGGTCGACGGGCGCGAAGGAGTGGGTGTTGCGGCTGGTTTTGGACGTGAGGGAGTGGTTTTTTGGTGATGGGTGATTGGGTGCGACAGTAGGGGTGGTGGTCGACGATGGCGGAGGGGTTTCGACCAGGAAGGTGACGTTTGGTGGTTGTGTGAGAAGGTGGCGGGTGGTCGAGCTCAGTAGGGTTTTTTGGTTTAGGGTTCTCGTCAGGAAGAAGGGAAGCTGGTGGTTCGACGGTGGTCTTGAGGCAGCTGGTTGGGTGGTTGTCGACAGTGGGGGTGCCGGGGAAGGGTTTGGACGTGGTGTTTGGGCGTAGGGTCGAGGAGCTGGGTTGAAGGGTCGTTTGGTGGTTTTCTGGAGGGTGAGCGTCCGTTAGGTTTTTTTCTTCTTCTTCTTTTTGAAGAAGAAGATGAATAGTGCCCTGCCCAAAACAATTTTCAAAAGTCCTCCTGCCAAAAATGTGTTTGTCCGTGTTTTGTAATGTTTTGCCAAGAAAAAATGAGCCCCACGCGTGGTGGGGTTTAAGGTTTATGTCCCCCACGCGTGGTAGGGTTCCCCATGTGTCCTGGACACGGTTTATTATGGGCTAGGTCCGAAAATTAGGCCTAAAACCGGGTAGTTTGAACCCGAATATTATTCTTTTGCCCGGACCCGAGAAATAGGAAAACGTTGCTTAACTAGTCCTATGTAAACAAAATAACTACCAAAAATAACACTAGTATTTAAACAAAACTATATCTTTTTTTAAAAATATTTTTCAAGATTTAAAATAGCTACAAAATATTAATAAAACTATTTGTGTAATTTTCGTTTTTTAAATATTAAGATAAAATATGAGGTAATATTTTTTTTTGTATTTTTTCCAAATTAAAATGACTATAAAATATTAATAAAACTATTTTTCTGTAATTTTCGTTTTTTAATAAAGATAAAATATGAAGTAATATTTTTTGTATTTTTCCAAAATTAAAACGATTACAAAACATTAATAGAATTATATTTTTTTTGTAATTTTCGAATTTATATAAAGTACCAAAATAAAGTACATTTTTTGTATTTTTCAAGTTTATGAGAGATACATAAACTAAAATTTATATATATATATTTTGAAATTTTCTTTTTGCACCGAAATAAAGTAAAAATAGTTAAAATAGCTATACTAGACTCAATTTCACATATTCATGCTAAAAATATGAAAATTCTCGGGGAGGGTCAAAAATCACGTGCTTACAATGTGCATTTGACTTTGGAGGCTCAACACAGGGGTTAGGTCTGTCTAGGACAGGTGTACCAAAAATGAAAAAGACCATCCTGATGCATCTTACTTGCTACTTGTGCATTTATTTGCTTCAGACTTACATGCTGACCGGCTTTTTAATATTTTGAGGAAAGAGAAATAGCAGTATGAGGGTTAAAGAGAGTTAATCGCCTGTTTTGAAAAAAACCAATGTCCAAATAGTGCCGAAACTTTGCCGAATTTTTGAGAAAATTTTTAAAAAGAAAAAAAAGGAGAAGGAAAAGAAAAAAGATTTGTTTTCAAAAATAGTTTGTTTAATTTGCCAATAAAATGAAAAAAGAATCTTGTTTTCAAAAATAGTTTGTTTTATTTGCCGAACTACGTTAGTTTAATTCTCACAGGGTGTGAGATACGCAGACAACCCTCATCGGGTCCAACTTCTTTTTGCCAAAAATAGCCCGAAACGAAAAATAAATAAATTATTTTATTGTAAATAGGTAAGGTGATGCCGTTTTTATCAAAAATAGTCGAATGTTCCCGAAAGGGACGCCGGAAGGCTGATTTCGCATAAACAGCCACCTTTGGTCTTTTTCCAATTTTTGGCCAGTTAGCAGGCACATCCTTAAAATCTCCCTCCGGAAGTGCTGAAAGGCCGCATTTGCAAAGTTGGGCTTTTGGTTTTAGAAAAGAAAATCTGAAAAAAGGGTCAGTTTTGATTCAAAATAGAGTAAATCATGATTAATCACCTTAATAAATGTGCAGAATGAGCACAAGCCATAATTTACCAGTAACAATTATGAACAAGATCCCTTTGGAGTTGCACATGTGGTGGGATAACTTGGGCAAATCAGGGCGAGACATGGTCAATCTATACTTGGGAGGCCTCGCTGGGTTGCTGAAAATTAATCCCAGAGGGGATATCATAAAGGCATTGGTCACATTCTGGGACCCGGCTCACAATGTATTTCATTTCTCAGATTTTGAACTTACCCCAACATTGGAAGAAATAGTCGGATATATTGGGGGTCCCAAAGTTCCTCTGAGACACCAGTACCTAATTGCTCCGAGGGCCATAGCCGTGCACAGGTTCCTAGACTCTTTGAAAATAAGCAAGGAGGTCCACAACCCAGACTTGGCAACTGGTTTTTGTACTTTGCAGTTTATATACAACAGATATGGTCATATAGGGGGGTTCAACAACCCGGAAAACAAAATCTGCAGCAAGAGAAACTGCCTTAAGTGGGAAGAACACAGATGTTTTTCATTTATGGTGGTCTTTTTGGGACTTTTGGTGTTTCCTAGAAAAGATGGGAATATTGACATATGAGTAGCCGGGGTTGTCAGCACTTTGTTTACTCAGGCCAACAACACCCTCACACCAATGATAGTAGCTGAAATCTTTCGCGCTCTCACAGCCTGCAAAGCCGGGGGAGACTTTTTTGAGGGGTGCAAGGTGTTGCTGCAGATGTGGATGATCGAACACCTGTGCCGTCGTCCTCAATTTATGAGTTATGGGTCGACAGAGAAAACATGCATAGAGGAATTTTCTACGAGGGTTGATGGAATCAGCTTGCCAGAAGGGGTCACAAAGTGGATAGCACGCCTTCGTTCCGTCACTGCAAGCCAAATAGAGTGGACATTTGGATTGTTGCCTATGGATGAAATCATATATATGCCAGCCACTGGATCCCATTTCCTTTTGATGGGACTCAGGAGTATCCAACCCTATGCCCCGTATCGAGTTTTGAGGCAGTTGGGGAGATGCCAAATAGTTCCGAAAGATGAAGATCTTAGTGGCCAAGTGGTCGAGATCGGGCCTAACGGACAATTTCACGAAGCAGCAGTCCGCCAAATTTGGAGCGAGTGTCAATACTTAACGGTAAATACATGTGTACATGATCGGTCCAAAGGTGAAGTTTTGCCGGGATAACTTGCTTGGTATAGGAGAGAAATCGAGTTTGGGAGGCCAGCCAAGAGACCCCATCTCCAAGAGTTCGTCGGGGCGTCGCAAGAACAGTGGGATTGATTGGCTAAAGAACATGAGTACATGGCCACAATAGGCAGATTGGAAAAGCAAGTCATGGAGTTGCAGTATGAGAAAGATCTGCAGGCCGCCGCAAATGAGGGGGAGAAAAAGAAACTAGCTAAAGAAAATGAGGCCCTTCGAGCCCAAATTCAAAAGATGAAAATAGCTGCAAAAAACCCCCGCCTGAAGTGCCAAAGATGAAAAACTTATAGATAACCTGAGGCGGAAAGTGGGTGAATATAATTTTGATCTGAACAAAGCAGAAAGTGAATTAACCAGGGCTCGAAAACAATTGGCCGAAAACTCGGCAGAACGAGCACGTCTGGTTAAGTAGCTGAAAGAAAAGTATGACAATGAGGTTGCAGGGCTAAAGAAAAGGGTCATCGCCACAGAAAACAAAATGATCAAACAGGCAAAAGACTTCAGCATTGAAAGGGAACATTGTTATACGGCCTTGGCGCAATTAGAAATAGACTTGCAATAACTTCAAGAGCAGAATCATATGGCCGACCAAACTTTGGAAGCCAGGGCCCAGCAGATTGGGCGTTTGTTACAAGAAAAAGGCGTCATAAGAGAGATAATTAGAAACATCGCTGACTACGTCGTTATGAAGTGCCAGATCTGTGAGGATATGACTCGCACTACCTTCTTCGCAGCAGTGATGACATTTGTTAAGCAGATAATGAGTGACTTGGACCGACTTCAAAGGGATCTTGCATATAGGCCCGCGGCGAGACCGAATGATGTTCCGCGGGCACCAGGAGCATTGATGTATTCATGATTTCTCATGAAGTGTGTATTTCCGTTTCGGTTAAAGTCTGTCAGTCATGTTGAGTTTGTAGTTTCTTTCTGTTCTGTATTTCCTTTTGTTGGAGTATGATAGCTTATTTTCGGAGTCTATATTTCGTCTTTGCATCAGAATCTGTTAGTCTTTTGGAATTTGTTAGTTTTGAGTTTTGTAATGGAAGCATTTGTTTTTTTAGAGCTGTTTACTTGTGCACTTATCTGCTAGAACAACGCACGGTCTGATTCATGCGGGGACATGATACGTAGGCAATCTCTATAGGATTCGACCACCACTAAAAAGAGAAGGGGGAAATAAAAAATAAATAAAGGAGGATAGAATAAAGGAAGCTTAAAAGAAGGGGCACAATTATGAGAGGCCGGAATGACGTACGCAACCGAAGCAAATACATAATAGAAAATGGTTAATTGCCTAGGTACATTGCATCCCAACATGTAATTGCATATGTGTTAAACTCTAAAAACTAACAAGTTTGTTGTTTTTCAGAGAATTCAAGCAATTAGTTTATCTAGAGGATACTGACACATTATCATTACCAAACCAGATCAAAAGGACCAATACCAGAAATCATGTCTATCCCGGATGTCGACACAAGTGTTGAGGTAGAGGAGTTGGACGTCAGTAAAATGAAAGAGGAGATGCTCAAACTTAAGCAACAGATGACCGAGATGTATCAGGCCTGGTCTAAAGGACAATCACCCCCAACTTACCCTGCTAACGCTGCTTCCACCCCACCACCGGCTCAGGCTCAGGATCATCCTGCCATCGATCCAAGCTTTCCCATTTACCAACATTACCATGGCACTACTTCTCATATGCCACAAGCTCCACTACCCAAATCAATTCCATACCCCCCTCCGCCAGTCACCCCTGTCTTTGTGGCATCTCCACCAGCTGCACTCCTTAGATCCTCGAGTGAGCCTATGTTCCAAGCTCAGGACAACCAGTACTACCCCCCGGAGCCCACATTCAAAGCTCCCGAAACCTACCCCTATAATCCACGTTCTGATCTCCCGAGAGAAGCTGAGAGACCAGCCAAAAATCCCGAATATGAGGAGATGTTCAGGAAAGTTAAGAGCCTAGAACAGTCATTTCGGGACATGCGAGGATTAGGAGGTCAAGTAAGTGTGGCCTACAAGGACCTATGTCTGTTTCCAAATGTGCAATTGCCGCCAGGTTTTAATATGCCCAAGTTTGATCTATACAATGGGCATGGTGATCCAGTAGCATACTTAAGAGGTTTTTGCAGTAAGATGAGGGGAGCCGTTGGAAAAGATGAATTGTTAATGGCTTACTTCAGTCAGAGTTTGAGTGGATCAGCATTGGAATGGTACACCCGCCAAGATCACGAAAGATGGTACACATGGGATGATCTGGCACAAGCGTTCGCTTGTCACTTCCAATATAATCTTGAGATCATTCCAGACCGACTGTCCTTGACTAAACTGGAGAAGAAGCACAGTGAAAGCTTCAGAGAATATGGTTTCCGATGGAGGGAACAGGCAGCAAGGGTAGATCCCCCAATGAAAGAGAGCAAGATGGTTGATTACTTTTTGCAGGTTTTAGAGCTGACCTACTTTGGTCATTTGGTTTCCGCAATCGGCAAGTCTTTTAATGAGGTTGTAAAAATGGGAGGCATGGTCGAGAAGGGACTTAAGTCCAAAAAGATCATGAGTTATTCAGCAATCAAGGCAACCACCTAGGCCATCCAAAATGGCACTGGGGCTGTACTTGGGAAAAAGAAAAAAGAAGATGTTGTGACAATTGAGTCCGGAGCCTGGTTCGGATCTAGAGGCACATCACCCTACTATAACCAACCCCGACCTACTACCAAAATTACCCCCACACTCCATATAGCCCTCCACAACAATACTACCCACCGCCAGATCCCCATTTTATGTCCATCAGGCACAAATATATACCCAAACCCCGGCACACGCACAATGGCGTGCGCCAGCTCCACAAAATCCATACCCAGCTCCACAAAACACATATCCACCGCCAAGAGCCTACATAAATCCCCCCAGAACGGGTTTCCGACCAAGCCAAGCCTTCAAGAGTGAGAGGTTATAGAAGCAAAAGACTTTCACTCCACTGGGGGAATCGTATACCAGTCTTTTCCACAGGTTGAGGCAGTTGGGCATGCTGAATCCAATTGAGCCTAAAATGCCAAATCCCTCTCCTAGAAATCTTGACCATTCGGTGAGTTGTGAGTACTGTTCAGGGGCCCCTGGGCATGATACAGAGAAGTGTTGGAAACTGAAAATAGTTGTGCAAGAGCTTATTGATACTCATCGGATCGAGGTCCAGGCCCTAGAAGCACCAAATATCAATCATAATCCACTGCCAACTCACCAGGAGACCCATATGATTGAGTTGGTACACAAAGGAGATGAGCCTAAGAAACCCTCGCATACGGTAATGATGATCCGTTCCAGCGAAACCAGTTCAAAGGAGAAGGTAACCAGTGGGAAATCAGTGGTCCAGTTGAAAGGGGTAGACAATAAGCCAGCTGTGGTAGCCGAGAAAGGGTCGTCAAGCACTGGTGCAGTAAAACCAGAGAAAGCTAAAGTGGTAGTACCAGGGGTTGCAAGTAAACTTGTTGTGGTCGTGAAGGGTGCTCGCACAGAGCCTATTATTATAAAACCAGTAACTCAGCTTCCAGTGATCAACAACAAGGTTGTTCCTTGGAATTATGAACGGGTGACAGTGATTTACAAAGGGAAATAAATCAAAGAAGAAGTTTGTGAAGCACAAGGTTTGACTCGCTCAGGAAGGTGTTTCACTCCCGAGGAGTTAAGAAGAGCTAAAGATAATCCAATGTCGGTAAAGAAAGTTGTAACTAAAGAAGAGGCAGAGGAACTTTTGAGGAAAATGAAAGTGCATGACTATTCTGTTGTAGAGCAGTTGAGGAAAACGCCCGCTCAGATCTCATTGCTCTCATTGTTAATCCATTCAGATGAGCACCATCAGTCGCTGATGAAAATCTTGAATGAGGCCCATGTCCCCGACAAGATCTCGGTAAACCATCTGGAAAAGATAGCCAACAAGATTTTTTAAGTAAACAGAGTCACTTTTTCCGATGATGAATTGCCCGTAGAGGGTACTGATCATAACAAAGCCCTTTACCTTACAATGAAATGTGAGGATTCCGTGGTTATCCGGGTATTTATTGACAATGGTTCAAGTGCGAACATCTGTCCTCTCTCCACTCTAAGCAAGCTGAAAGTAGAAGATGAGAGGATCCATAAGAATAGTATCTGTGTGCGGGGATTTGACGGCGGAGGCAAAGACTCCATCGGGGACATAATGTTGGAGCTAACTATAGGTCCAATAGAATTCACAATGGAATTCCAAGTGCTGGATATAGCTGTTTCCTACAATTTTCTATTAGGGCGACCGTGGATTCACGCCGCTAAAGCAGTACTATCAACACTCCATCAGATGGTCAAATTTGAATGGGACAGACAGGAAATAGTTGTGCACGGCAAAGATAATTTTTGCACTCACAGCAACACCATTGTGCCATTCATTGAAATGGAAGATGACAACGGACCATGGGTCTACCAAGTTTCTAATGCAATGTCAGTCGAGAATGTTCCAGAAGGGAAGTGTATCCCAAATCCAAAGATAACCACCGCATCAGTCATGGTAGCGTATGAAATGCTGAAGAATGGTTTTGTACTAGGAAAGGGTTTGGGATCAGCTCTGCAAGGCATCATACAGCCCGTGTCTCTTCCTGAAAACTTGGGAACATTTGGTCTGGGATTCAAGCCCACAGCCGCAGACATAAAAAGATCCAGGAAATTGAAACAGAGGGCATGGGTCCTTCCAAAGCCGGTCCCACGTCTTTCCAGATTATTTATCAAGTCCGGTACGAGGAGTCACCCAGTAATAGCAATTCATAGTTATGTGATTGATCCTGACAAGGAGTTAATTGAAAGATTTGAGAAGTTGTTCGATAGTGTGAACATGGTGGAAATTGGAGAAGGTTCTAGCAACGCGGAAGTGCAATTTGTCGGGCCAAAAACAAAGCTTAATAATTGGAAGGCTACTCCTCTCCCCACTCGGAAGGAGTCTTGGTAGTTTGCTTTGATTTTCCTTTAAGTTTGTATGGATTATTCCAGGGTTGTAATCCAGATTTCATTTTTTAGTCTGTTTGAGTGTGCAAACCTTGTTATCTTTTATCATTCAATGAAATACAATTTCCCTTTCTTCATCATTACTGATGGTTTTCCTTTTTGTTTTCTTTTCTTTTCTATACAGTTCTTTTTACGCTGGTTTTAATGACATGGCATGCATAAGGAATCCTCAGCCCAGTCTTAAAAATCAATCTGATTCTGAAATATTAGTTCAAGAAGTAGATTGTGATTACGAATCAGAATACGATGATGAGGATGAAGCTTTCGAAGAGATTAGTAAGGAGTTAATTCACTTCGAATAAAAACCCAAACCCAACCTGAATGATACAGAAGTCGTCAATTTAGGGGACACAGACAATGTCCGAGAGACTAAAATAAGTGTCCACCTCGAGCCAGAGATCCGGGAAGAGTTAATCAAAGCACTCATCGAGTACAAAGATGTTTTTGCATGGTCATATGACGACATGCCGGGTTTGAGCACTGATTTAGTGGTCCACAAATTGCCTACTGATCCAGCATTCCCTCCCGTCAAGCAAAAGTTGAGGAAATTCAAAACTGATATGAGTGTGAAGATTAAAGAAGAAATTACCAAGCAGTTGGATGCAAAGGTTATTCGGGTCACTCGATATCCTGTTTGGTTGGCTAATGTCGTGCATGTACCGAAAAAGGATGGCAAGATCAGAGTATGCGTCGATTACCGCAATCTCAATAAAGCAAGTCCGAAGGATAACTTCCCACTACACAATATCCATATTTTGATCGATAATTGTGCCAAACGTGAGATAGGATCTTTTGTGGATTGCTATGCCGGGTATCATCAGATTCTAATGGATGAAGAAGATGCAGAAAAGACGGCTTTCATCACGCCATGGGGGACTTATTGCTACAGGGTAATGCCATTTGGTTTGAAGAACGCTTGGGCAACTTACATGAGGGCCATGACTATCGTGTTTCATAATATGATACACAAGGAGATTGAGGTATACGTAGATGATATGATCATAAAATCAAAGCGTCAGGCCGACCACGTTGGGGATTCGAGAAAATTCTTCCAGAGGCTTCGCAGGTACAACCTCAAGCTTAACCCTGCCAAGTGTGCATTTGGTGTTCCATCCGGAAAGCTGTTGGGATTCATAGTCAGCCGGTGAGGCATCGAATTGGACCCATCAAAGATCAAAGCCATACAAGAATTGCCACCTCCGAGGAACAAGAGTGAAGTGATGAGTCTGTTAGGAAGGTTGAACTACATCAGCAGGTTTATTGCTCAGCTCACGACAACTTGTGAGCCTATTTTCAAGTTGCTGAAGAAGGATGCTGCGATCAAATGGACTGATGAGTGTCAAGAAGCATTCGACGAGATAAAGAGGTACTTGTCTAACTCGCCTGTGTTGGTACCCCCAGAACCAGGGAGACCTTTGATTCTTTACTTGACTGTCCTGAAAAATTTATTTGGTTGTGTACTGGGGCAGCATGACATCACAGGCAGGAAAGAACAAGCCATCTACTATCTTAGCAAGAAGTTCACGGCTTATTAGGTTAAGTACACTCACCTGAAAAGGACATGTTGCGCCCTAACTTGGGTGGCACAAAAATTGAAACATTATTTGTCATCCTATACTACTTACCTCATTTCATGCTTGGATCCATTGAAGTATATCTTTCAAAAGCCTATGCCGACAGGAAGACTTGCGAAGTGGCAGATTTGGCTTACAGAATTTGACATCATCTATGTGACTCGGACTGCGATGAAAGCCCAAGCATTGGCCGATCATTTGGCCGAGAACCCGGTCGATGAAGAGTATGAGCCACTGAGGACTTATTTTCCCGATGAAGAGGTGATGCATATTGACGAGCTAGAACAGGCCGAAAAACCAGGTTGGAAACTTTTCTTTGATGGGGCTGCTAACATGAAAGGAGTGGGAATAGGAGCCGTGCTTATTTCTGAAACAGGGCATCACTATCCTGTTACAGCTCGACTTCGTTTTCATTGTACCAACAATATGGATGAATACGAAGCATGCATTTTGGGTTTAAGGCTAGCTGCAGACATGGATGTCCAGGAAGTCTTGGTCTTAGGAGACTCGGATCTTCTGGTACATCAAATTCAAGGAGAATGGGAAACACGCGATTTGAAGCTCATACCATACCGACAATGTTTGCATGATCTTTGTCAACGGTTTCGATCAGTGGAGTTTAGGCATATTCCAAGGGTCCATAATGAGGTCGCCGATGCTTTGGCTACCCTAGCGTCAATGTTGCACCATCCGGACAAAGCTTATGTCGATCCTTTGCACATTCAATTACGAGATCAGCATGCTTACTGCAACATGATTGAAGAAGAACATGATGGCGAACCATGGTTCCATGATATCAAGGAGTACATCAGAATGGGGATATATCCAGTGCAGGCCACGGGGGATCAAAAGAGAACAATTCGACGGTTGGCAAGTGGATTCTTCTTAAGTGGAGGAGTTTTGTATAAAAGAACACTAGACCTTGGATTGTTAAGATGCATAGATGCTAGACAAGATACGACTGTCATGTCCGAAGTACATTCAGGAGTCTGCGGACCACATATGAGCGGATATGTGCTGGAAAAGAAAATTCTCCGAGCAGGTTATTATTGGCTCACCATGGAGCGAGATTGTATAGTTTTGTGCGCAAATATCATCAGTGCCAGATACACAGAGATTTGATTCATTCTCCACCATCGGAATTGCACACGATGTCGGCACCATGGCCCTTCGTTGTTTGGGGCATGGATATCATTGGACCAATTGAGCCAAAAGCGTCCAATGGGCATAGATTCATTCTGGTAGCCATTGATTATTTCACCAAGTGGGTTGAGGCCAAAACTTTCAAGTCTGTAACCAAGAAAGCAGTGGTCGATTTTGTTCATTCAAATATCATCTGTCGATTTGGAATCCCAAAGGTGATCATCACGGATAATGGTGCTAATCTTAACAGCAATTTGATGAAAGAAGTATGTCAACAGTTTAAGATTGCACACCGCAATTCCACCCCATATCGTCCCAAGGCGAATGGAGCAGTTGAGGCAACAAATAAAAACATAAAGAAGATACTTCGGAAAATGGTAGAAGGTTCCAGGCAATGGCATGAAAAATTACCATTTGCGTTGCTAGGTTATCACACTACTGTCCGTACTTCAGTAGGTGCAACCCCTTATTTGTTGGTATGTGGAACCGAAGCAGTGATACCTGCGGAAGTTGAAATCCTGTCCCTTCGGATTGTCGCTGAGGCTGAGATTGATAATGATGAGTGGATCAAAACCCATTTGGAGCAGTTGAGCTTGATTGATGAAAAACGATTGGCAGCTGTGTGTCATGGCCAGTTGTATCAAAAGAGAATGGCAAGAGCATACAATAAAAAGGTGCGTCCCCGGAAGTTTGAAGTGGGCCAGCAGGTACTGAAACGCATCCTTCCATATCAGGCTGGGGCAAAAGGCAAGTTCGCCCCGAATTGGCAAGGGCCATTCATTGTAACCAGAGTATTGTCCAATGGTACTTTATGTTTAACAGATATCGAAGGAAAATGCATAGACATGACTATCAATTCTGATGCAGTAAAAAGATATTATATATGATTTCTTTGTTATAATTGTTGATTGTTTGTATTTGGCATTATTTCGAAGATTGAAATGATGAAGGCAATTTGTTCTGCTATCTAAATACTTTACCCTTTGTTTCCCCTTTCTAAGCCTTATTTATTTCTTTCATACCCCTCTTTTGGAATCAACCACGAAAAAGAAAGAAAAGGAAAGAAAAGAAAAAGGGAAAAGAAAAGAAGTGAAAAGTATAACAACAAGGAAATTCAGGTGTGAACTACATTTGACCTGATTCCTGTTAAGGATACATAGGTAGCTTTACGGTTCGGTCATAGTAAAATAAAAGTCAAAAGATCCCCAAGCAAGAAACTGGGGCACAGGTTGTATTTGTAATAAGAAATGTGATTCCAAAAGTTGTAATTTTAAACCCATGTCAAATTGTTTTGAGCCTTTGATACCCTTTTTTTCTAACCCCATCTAAAAGCCCACATTACGGTCCAAAGAAAGACCTTCCGATCAGTTTTCGAGAGATGCCAAGTCAAGAAAATAGAGGTGATTCATATCAGGGTAACACTCTGGTCCAAACAGGAAAAGTAATGAAAATGAGAGTCTTATTGGTGAAAACCCTCACGGGCACCATGAGGCGACGAAAGCTGAGAGAAAATAAAAATGAGAGAGTCTTATTGGTGAAAACCTTCATGGGCATCATCAGGCGACAAAGAATTGAGGAATCAACAAATGAGAGAGGTTTGTCGGTGAAAACCCTTCAGGGCACTGCAGTCGAACAAGATCCGTAAAGTTGGCGGAAAGTAAATTGGGTTGTGGAACATCTTGGAGCACAAAGTAAAACAATTGGAAAAGAGATTGGTTAAATAGACTGGGCTGATTAATTCAAAATGCATACCATGATCATTGGTGTCAGTGACTCCACTCAGATAAGTTCCTTTTTCCTATCTCCAGCAGTCATCCAAATTCGGATTTTCTTCTTTATTCTTAATTCCCAAAATCATTGCATTTCATTGCTGTTAATTTTTCCAAGTTTAGCCTTGTTTCAACAAATAAGAAGGAATTTCAAAGCTTACTACCAGTTTCGAAATTGCACAAAGCAAAATACGGCTAAAACATGCCAGAGATGATATGATGAAAAGTGGGACATATGGTGTAAGCAAAAGTTAAATCGGTGGAATGGTTCAATAATGTCGTGGGAGATATACGAGTTCAGACAGAAAGGTCAGAAATGGAGAACAACAGTTGGGGATCCTGCAATTAAGGATCAGTCAGAAGGTCAAAACAATCCTTCGACCATGTTCAAGGCAGTCGAAACGAAGTAGAGCCTAGCAAAGAGAAAACCACCCCAGCAAGAATGCCACAACTAACCGCCACGTTTAAACTGACAAGATTTTCTTTGATTTGAAACAGGGGCAAAGATGGCATTTGTTTCAGGAAACACCCTGTAAGGAAGACAAATATCATGCAAGTTTGATCGCAGAATTCTCAGGACCCTCCTGGAAAATGGGACTTAGTTTAAAATTCAAAATACACGACTGAGTAGCAAGATCTAGCATAAATGTACCCCAAAAGAATATAAGTTGGTTTCAAAATTTTCATTCTGGAGATAGAATTTAGTTAGGAGTTGTTAGGACCCTCCTGGAAAATAGGACCTAGTTTAAAATTTAAAACAATCATGAGTAGTAAAATCTAGCATAAATGTATCCCAAGGAATAAGATGGTTTTAAAGTTCGCATGTTTAAGATATGATTCAATTAGGAGTTTTCAGGACCCTCCTAGATAATAGGACCTAACTTTGAGATCTCCATTAGATAAAAAGGTTTAGCATAAGTTCTTGTTGTAGGGTAATATAATTTAGCCGTAGAATTGTCACTCTTAAGATAAGACTTAATTTAAGAGTTGTCAGGGCCCGCCTGGATAATAGGACGTAGTTTAAAACTGGTTTGGATAAAAAGATTTAGCATAAGACATACCCTTCAGTAGATATAATTTAGCTCTAAAATTGTCGTTTAATTAACAATTGTCAGGACCCTCCTGGATAATAGGGAGTAGTTTAAGACCTCCTTAGATAACAAGATATAGCTTAGATTTAAAATCGTCGTTTAGTTAAGAGTTGTCAGGACCCCCTGGATAATGGGACCTAGCTTTCAAATTCTTAGTAATATTTGGTGATGTGATTCAGTTTAAACTCACAGATGCGCCCAGCTACCAAACTGGGGCAGAAAATTTTCTTTTGTTTTGTCTATTTTTGTTGAAGTCAGGTGCCCATCTGAAGAATAGGGAGAACAACACGGATATCAAATATAAGAGCGTGACCAAGTACTAGCAATCAGGCGTCTACCTGGAAAACAAGGAACAATAGTTGAAGTATCAGTAATCAGGCATCCACGGGGAGAACACGGAACAACAGTTTGAGTTTCGGCAATCAGGATCCCACCTAGAGAACAAGGGAAAACAAATCAGGTTTCAAGGAAGATTGGCACAAGTATTGGTAATCAGGCGTCCACCTGGAGGAACGAGGGAGAATAAGTCAAAGAAAAGTAGTTTCAAGAAGAAGATGGACCAAGTTTCAGAAATCAGGCGTCCACCTGGAGAACAAGGAAAGACGGTTGAAATTTCAGCAGTCTGGAGCCCACCTGGAGAACAAGAGAATACATTCGAGTTTTAGCAGTCAGGAGCCCGCCTGGAGAGCAAGGAATACATTTCGAGTTTAGCAATCAGGAACCTACCTGAAGAACAAGAGAATACATTTCAAGTTTCAGCAATCAGGAGCCCACCTGGAGAACAAGGGAATACATTCGAGTTTTAGCAGTCAGGAGCCCACCTGGAGAGAAAGGGAATACAATTCCATTTTTGGCAATCAGGCGCCCACCTGGAGAGCGAGGGAATACAATTCAAGTTTTGGCAATCAGGCGCCCACCTGGAGAGCAAGGGAATACAATTCAAGTTTTGGCAATCAGGCGCCCACCTAGAGAGCAAGGGAATACAGTTCAAGTATTGGTAATCAGGAGCCCACCTGAAGAACGAAGGGAAGCAGCAAGTCAAGTGTTGTAATCAGGAGCCCACCTGAAGAACGAAGGGAAGCAGTTCAAGTTTCGAGGAAAAGCAGTGCAAGTATTGGCAATCAGGAGCCCACCTGGAGAACGAAGGGAAGCAGCAAGGTTCAAAGGGGTTCAGCAATCAGGAAACCACCTGAAAAATGAAGGGAAGCAGTTCAAGTTTCGAGGAAAAGCAGCGCAAGTGTTGGTAATTAGGAGCCCACCTGGAGAACGAAGGGAAGCAGCAAGGTTCAAAGGAAGACAACAATCAGGAGCCCACTTGAAGAACAAAGGGAAAGCATCTCAGAATGCAATTCAAGTCAGCAACAAAGGAATCTCACTCAGAGAGTACAAGTCAGCAGGGCAGCAAAAACTGCAAGTTCAAGATATAGATAGGATTCTTGTAATTCGTATATCATAGTTTAGTTTGGCTTCTTTTATTTTGTCACGGTGTACATTCTCATCGTGCCATCTTTCTTCTTCACAAACAAAACCGGTGTACCCCAAGGTGACACACTAGGTCGAATGAACCCCTTATCTAGGAGTTCCTAAAGCTGCTCCTTCAATTCTTTCAACTCTGCTGGTGCCATACGATACTGCGGAATAGAAATGGGCTGAGTGCCCGGCACCAGGTCAATACCAAAATCAATATCCCTGTCCGGTGGCATGCCCGACAGGTCTGCAGGAAACACATCGGAAAAATCCCTTACAAGTAGGACAAAATCAATACTAGGAGTCCCAGCTCCAACATCCCTCACAAATGCTAAATATGAAAGGCAACCCTTCCCAACCATACGATGTGCCTTCAAGAAAGAAATCACTATACTAGGAACATAATCGGTCACACCACGCCACTCGATCCGCGGCACACCGGCATAGCCAAAGTGACTGTCTTAGCATGACAGTCTAGAATACCACGACATGGAGATAACCAATCTATGCCCAAAATGACATCAACATCCACCATGCTCAATAGCAATAGATCCACTCGAATCTCCAGACCCCCAATAGTCACCACACATGACCGGTACACACGGTCTACAACAACAGTATCGCCCACCGGGGTAGATACATGAATAGGTAAAGCAAGAAACTCACGGGGCATACCCAACTAACGAGCAAAGTATGATGACACATAAGAAAAGGTGGAACCGGGATCAAATAATACAGAGGCATCTCTGTGGCAGACTGAAACAATACCTGTAATGACAGCATCTGAAGCAATGGCATCTGGCCTACCTGGAAGTGCATAGAAATGAGCCTGACCGCCCACTGATCGACCTCTCCCTCTAGGGCGACCCCTGACTGCCTGACCTCCACCCTTAGCTGGTTGGGCGGGTGGTGAAGTAACTGGAGCATAAGTCGAGGGCTGACCCCTCTTTTGGAAGAAACTAGCAACACGACGAGGACACTGCCTCCATACATGCCCAAACTCTCCACACTCAAAACAACTATCAGGTGCTGGAGAAGGGGACTGAAGGGAACCCCTCGCATTGGAGTGACTAGCTGATGCACTCGGCATAGAAGAACCCTGAGCTGACGGGGCACGAGATGAACTCTAAGCTAGGAGGGCGCTGAGTGAAGGCTGGCCCTGCTGAGACTCATGATAACCACGACCTGAAGATGCCCCATGATACTCTGGACGGGCTGACTGAGCAGGCCTAAAAGAACGACCTTTACCATACTGGAACTGGCCCCTCGAAGGAGCACCACTGTAACTGCCAGATCCTCGAGGCCTCTTGGCCTCCCTCTCCTCTTGATCCTGACGGTGGACCGTCTCAATCTCGCGAGCGATATCAACCACCTTCTCGAACGTAGCACCCAACACTCTCTCTGGTTATAAGAATACGGAGATGATAGTTAAGGCCATCAACAAATCTCCTGATCCTCTCACAATCTGTCTGAACCATCCAGACGACATGACGAGCCAACTCAGAAAGCCTCGACTCATACTGTGACACAGCCATATCCCTCTGCCTCAATCACTCAAACAGTCTACGCAACTCCTCTCTACGAATGCGGCACATACTTCTCCAAGAAAAGAACGGAGAACTCATGCCAAGTAAGGGGCATTGCACCAACCGGCCTAAGCCTCTCAAACGCCTCCCACCAAGTAAAGGCAGCCCCAATAAACTGAAGGGTGGTAAATGCCACACCACTAGTCTTAAGAATCCATGTTGTACGGAGCATCTGCTAACACTTATCTATAAAACCCTGGGCATCCTCGCCCTCAGCACCACTGAATGACGGATGCTGGAGTCTACCAAACCTCTCAAGATGACGTTGCTCATCATCCGGCATAACTGGCACAACAAACTCCTGAGCTGGTACAACCAGCTGGGCTGGAGGTGCCCCCGGCGTCTGAAGTCCCTACACTACCTGCTCAGGTGTGCGAGCAGCGGGGGTTTGATTGCCTTCCCCGGCCTGTGAAGTAGCTGCTGCTGCGGTGGCTGAAACTGCTTGAGCCAGGCCAGTGCAAACTGATAAGATCTGTGCCAAGGCCTCCTGAAGACCCGAAATCACGATGGGCATAGTTGATGCCTGAACTGGTGTTGCTGGAGCATCCATAGCTGGAGCCTAATCCGGAGCTAAGGCAGCTGGTGGATCTACAGGTGCTGCCCTCGCTGCTCTGCCTCTGCCACGACCACGACCGCGTCCACGGCCTCTAGTGGTCTCCGCTGATGGCACTGGTGGTCGTCCACCTCGTCCGGTAGCTCGCGTCCTCACCATCTGTGAGAGAATGGAATAACAGAAGTTTAGTACTCAGACCAACAAGTTCGCACGACAAGAGTTTCAAGAATATGAAGTTTTTTTTCCTAAAGGTTCTACAACCTCTCGAGGATAAATACAGACGTCTCCGTACCGATCCGCGAGACTCTACTAAACCTGCTCATGACTCATGAGACCTATGTAACCTAAGATCTGATACCAACTTGTCACGACCCTAATCCCAAACCCGGTTGTGATGGCGCCTCTCGTGAAGACGAGGCCAGCCAGACCAAAATAGAACACCTCTTTTAAATAGTTAAATACCATAAATAGTTCTAAAAACATGATATAATAACCATAATTTGCGGAAATAACAATAACAACGGTAGAAACCATCCCGACACAGCCCAAACCGGGGTGTCACAAGTCATGAGCAACTAATAAATCCGGATACCAGTCTACTAGATACAAAATCCGATACAGAGGTTCAAGAACATGATAATAGTAAGATAAGGGAGGCACGAGGGCTGCGGACGCCAACAACTACCTCGTAGTCTCTGGAAATACTGCCTGGACTGGAAGGATCATCACTAAGGAGCGGACTCTGTGATGCCTGAATCTGCACACACGGTGCAGGAAGTAATGTGAGTACTCCGACTCAGTGAGTAATAATCATAAATAATGGCTGAAAGCAAGAAAACACGTAAAGGCACAAAGCAATTCTATACCAAGCAGTAAAATCACTTAAAGCAGTAGATCAGTGAGGAAGTCAAATGAAATCCCTTTAAGCCAAGTAAAACAGATAATTTAGCAGGTATATAACAAGTAGAAATCTACCCCTCGGGCACAGTAACAATCACTCTGAATAGTATCAGCCCCTCGGGCTCACTCTCAGTACAATATCAGCCCCTCGGGTGCACTCTCAGTACAGTATCAGCCCCTTGGGCTCACTCTCAAATCATGATGGGTACTCGCGCTCACAGTGGGGGTGCAGACTCCGGAGGGGCCCCTTACGGCCCAAGTGCTATATCAAGCCACCTCGTGGCGCATAAAAGTATCTTAGGCCCTCAGCCTCATATCACTCAGCATATCCTAACATATGGCCCTCGGCCTTACTCAGTCCGAAAATCATCACAAGCCCCTCGGGCATTAGCAAAACAGTAGTTCTCAGTCCAAAACATCATTTAGAAATATCATTTAAGTTCCAAATATGAATAAAAGTGGCTGAGTTTGTAAAACAGTAGATACCAACATGACTGAGTTCAAATAATAAGTCAAAACAGTGAGGAAACAGTGATAAAAATCCCCGAAGGGTTCAAATAGTTGGCACGAAGCCCAAATATGGCAATCAGCCCAAATCATGATGATAACAAATAAGTTCCAATCAAATACGCGGTAAAATCATCGATCGGGGGACGGACCAAGTCACAATCCCCAATATTACACGACCTCACGCTCGTCATCAAGCGTGTGCCTCACCTCAATATAGCACTACGATGTACAATCCGGGGTTTCAAACCCTCAGAACATCATTTTCAATCATTACTCACCTCGAACCGGCTACAACTCTAGCTCGCGACGCCCTTGCCCCTCAAATCGGACTCCACGCGCGTCGAATCTATTTAAAATCAGAACGAATACATCACAATATGCTAAGGGAGCAAAGCCCAAGCGAAAACAATCGAAAAATATCAAAAATTCCGAAATTAGCAAAACCCGAGCCCCGAGCCCACTTCTCGAAACTCAGAAATTTTCACATCATTAGATTCCTTATCACCCCACGAGTTCATACATACCAAAGTTTCTCAATTCCGACCTCAAATGGCCCTTCAAATCCCAACTCAAAAGTTCAAAATCTCAAGCCCTAGTTCTTCCATTTTTAGCTTAAATTCCATGAATTTCTAGGTTAATTTCACAATAGAATCACGTTTTAGGTTCAGAAATCTTATCTCCAATCAATTCTCCTTGAATCCCTCTTTAATCAACTTCAAAAAGCTCTCAAAATACTCAGCTATGGAGAAAAAATGGCTCAAAATCGCGGATGAAATAACTTATAAACTTTCTGCCCAGTTCTGATATTCCTTCTTCGCGAACGCGGTCAAACACTCGCGTTCGCTATGCACAAATTTATCTTGACCAGATTTCCTTCTACGCGATCGCGACCAAGGGCTCGCGAATGCGACCTTACACTGCGAACGCGATGTTTCCCTTTTCCAAACTATGCGAACGCGAGACCTCAGCTGCGAACTCGAAGAGCAATGACCCCTGAACCACAAATCCTTATACGCGAACGCGGGAAGCTTCATGCGAACACGAAGAACCATCTCACAGCCTTACGCGAATGCGATGCCTCAAACGCAAACGCGAAGTCTTAAATTCCTGCCTTCCAAATTCCTCCTACGCGATCGCGACACAATCTACGCGATCGCGAAGGCCAAAATCTCTGAAACACCTGAACAACAAATCTGCAACTTCTCAAAGCCAAAAATGGTCCGATTGACCATCCGAAATTCACCCGAGGCCCCCAGGACCTCAACCATAAGCACCAACACATCCTAAAACCTCATTCAAACTTGTTCCAATTATCAAAACACCTCAAACAACACCAAATCCATCAATTCACATCGAATTCAAGCCTAAATTTTCTAAAAACTTCCGAAATACGCTTTGGATCAAAAATCCAACCAAACCACGTCCGAATGACCTGAAATTTTGCACACACATCAAAAATAACATAACGAAGCTACAGCAACTCTTGGAATTCCATTCTGACCCTCGGATCAAAATCTCGCTTATCAACCGGAAATCGCCAAAATACTAACTTCGCCAATTCAAGCCTAATTCTACACCGAACCTTCAAAACCAATTCCGATCACACTCCTAAGTCATAAATCACCTCCCGAAGCTAACTGAACCATCGGAACTCACATCCGAGCCCTCTAACTCATAAATCAACATCTGGTTGACTTTTCCAATTTAAATCTTCTTAAAAGAGACTAAGTGTCTCATTTCTTACCAAATCCCCTCTGAATGCAAACTTCTCAACTCGACCACCTAAAACACGGATAACGAAGCATAAAGAAGCAGAAATGGGGAAAACGGAACGAAAACTCATGAAACGGCTAGCCGGATCGTCACAACTTTATATGTAGTTTTCTATTTATTCTATGTCGATTAAATTGTTTTTACTAAAATAATAAAATTATAAAAAATAATTGGTTATACATCACTACATAAAATAACCTAAAAAGAATTCTAAGTAGGCGGAACTTTAATTCTTTCGGCGGTTACCTTCCTTCTACAAATATGTTGTCTTACCTATTTTAAGTGAGGAAGGATTCAATACATAAAGTTTAGTTGATTTCTAAGTACTAAATATTAGTGAAATAATTAAATAATTATTTCTAAATAATAGGGAATAGTTAAATTACTATTTTGTCTAGTATGAAATATGTTTTTAAAGGGTAAAAAAGACGAACGATATTTCGCTAACGGCATTCGTGCTTTTAATATAGTATAGATAAATAGATAGATAGACAGATATAAGTAAATTTGGACATTTTTCTTATACTTTTTGCAAACAATATTACGGGCATCTTAAACAACATCATCTTATCAACACTTTTTTTTAATTAACAAACACAACTATTGCTTATTATCAATTTCGACACTTCAATCTAATTATTTATTTAGCTGCTTAGTTGTAAAAATTATTTTAAGCAAAATGCTTATCAATACTTTACATATAAGCTATTTTCAATAAGTTAATTAATAATAAGCTTAGGTGAAACGCAGGTAATGAAAACTTAGAAAGTTTCGCTAAACTTTCTGCAGTTAATAATGATTTTTCCCTTTAATAATTATGCTGGTGGCATAGCTGTACGTCTTGAGCAAGTGGTGTCATCAGACACCGCTTCACTATAATTAAATATTGATATATGTTAATATAAAAAGTATCATTTTCTAGACAATAGCCCGAAGTCACTTGAAAAATAAAGTAAACATTAATTTGGAATTGGAGATAAAGTCTTTGGACCCCATAGCTCCATACCCAGATTGTGTATTCCAAGACTAAATTATGGTAATAAATGATGTATGGCACTGAATCTGAATTATGCTATTGATATCTTGCTGGTCTGTCTGTCCCAATAAATTTCTGCTTCTTGGTAGGTTTGTCCATATACAGAAGGAACACTTTGGAATTTATCTGATTGTTGATATTCATATGTTTTAGAAAGGTTATCATAACTATTCCTTTTAATTTTTTTGGGTAATATTGTTAGAGATAGTAGATATGTCCTAGATCCAATATCATATTTGATGATTTGAATATATTTTTGTGAACGTCATTTGATATAAAATATATGGCATTTGATATTCTTTTATCATTGTTATTAACTTCTTGATTAATTTGATAAGGTCCTTGATTAAATTTTGAGACTTGTCATCGTGATGGAGATCATGATAATGAGAGTAAAGTTTCTTATAATTTAATCTAAATTTGTTCTTGATTATAGGATTATTAATTTGAACATTAGTAATCCGGTTAGATCAATATTTATGTGATCGTCTTTATCGGATAAAGATTAGTTGATCTCATTAACTAAATCACATAGATAGATAATGCATATAGAGATATGATCATTGAACCGACTCATTGGATAATTCCTAATGGTTAGAAGTATCATAAACTATCAATAGAATATTCTCTTGAAGACTGTGATGTAAGAGTTTCCTTTGACCTGAGATCATCATAGTAATTGACAAGTTATTTGTTGTACTTTAATACTAGACACCTACCCTAGGGCAATAGTTGAAAGAATATTGGGTACGATTGAATACTTGTAGAATTAGTGATCGATCAAGATGGAATCTGTCAACTCTTGGTAATGAGTTTAAGCTCCATGTTGTCATGAATTATAAACGACCAAATTAAGATCTTGGCCAGGACAATTGAATGAAAGAAGAAAAGAGTTTCTTAGGTCATTCAATCGTCGATTATATTTGACATGAACACATAGTTGGTCGCCTATTAGGATTTGACAGTTGAACTATATCCTAGGGTGATCCAAAGCTATAAGGACAGAAGGAATTACTACATTATTCTTCTACTGGTTCTTGAGAGTAAATTGTATTCTTCATCCTATCCGGTTGTTAAGGAGTGTTGCTAGACGCCACCCTTGATTAGTATATTGATGTGGTCAATTTACTACCGGTTTAGTATTGAACCTATGGGGTCGCACACTAACGAGTGTTCTAATCTTTGCTAAATGATTAATTACTTTATTATTTGTTAATTAAATTACAGAATTTAATTAGTCAAATAAATTTAGTTAGTTAGTCCAAATGAAATATTATTATATTCCTTGCTAGCACAAAGGATATAATTAATATCATCAACAAATTGAAGTTTTTTGTTTGGAATAGAAAAATTAATATTTATCTCTTGGTTGACACATATATGTAATATATATATAAAAGGATAATGTTTATTTTATATAAGAGTTACTGTATAAAATATTAATAGGCTTCTAAGTAAATCCAATATTGAATTGGATTGACGAGAAGTCCATAAGGACGTGCGGCTACTTTAGACCCATTGAGAATGTGATTAGTATTTCTTAATATAAAATATTAATTAGTACTTATAATCCAATTTATAATTGGATCTTAGGGAAAGTCTTGGCAGTCATGATGCCAATTGGAACGGGAATACAAATTTCCGTTGAAATTTAGTTTATTTTTGGAATAAACTTTTACCCTAAGTAAATCATTACCTCACCCAAATAGGAAAAGGGTTTATAGGTGATACTATATAAAGGGTGATGGAGAAATTTGTCGTATTATTAATTCTTGAAAAGAAAAATACTTTGTGAAAGTGAGAGTGCAACACAAAGCCAAGAGAGAAAATACAATTACAAGAAAAATGTTTCTTGTTCTTCTAATTTGAATTGAGATTTTTGAGAAAAATTTCAGCACAAGTTTTTCGTTCAATTTGTTCGCGGGTTTCGTTGATCAAAGAGTTGATAGCAAGGATCAGTCTCGGTGTAGATACGCATAGAGTCTTCGCACTATCGAAGAATTTGAAACGAGACTTTCTTCACCAGGTACGTCTTAGATCCGATCTATTGACATGTAAATAAATTTTTAAACACAAAAAAATTTGTCTAGAATTGTTATTGTCTTACGCTGCGTGTTACGAACACCTATACGCAATCCTTCAAATATTCCTTTAAATTTTAATGTAGAGAAAGTAATCCTTTTATTAACTGCTATCTCAACTTTACTAAATATAATGTTCTCAACTTAAAAGCTTTAAACCCATGTACTCATCTTAAGACTTGATGTCATTTTTTTACGTGTTCTTTCACATTAATAAAAAAAAAAACATTATAGGGTGAAAATCTTATTTGGGAAAAAAAAAAATACCTGACAAACTTGTTGGAATCTATTAAGGCATCTTACGTTACACACCCTATATGTTAATTAAAGCATCCGACCCAAAAGGATGTGGTGTAACGGATGAGGCTGTTTTTCCTTTAACCAGAGGTCTCGGGTTCGAGCCCTGGGTACGAAAAAATCCTTGATAGGAAGCGCTTCCCCTTGAATGGGGCCCTATGCGGCACAAGTCTAAATTTAGTCGGGCTCCAATACGGGTACCGGACACCTAGTAGGACACCAAAAAAAAAATTAAGCACCCGACATACAATTAAGACCGCATGGCTTCGAACATCTTAAACACGTTTTATTATCTAATTTAGAAGAAAAAATTATCTCACTATTCTCGAAATGTCGCACCTTGAATCCTATAAATGTACGGTTTAGCTTAGCTCCATCACATATAAACTACTAGCAAGTCCCATAGCAATATGACAAGTGAAAAGAAGAGCAATGCGGCAGACCATTTGGAGCCATGGCGGCAATTGGAAGGCAAAGTGGTTTTTGTCACCGGAGCATCGGCGGGGCTCGGCCGCGAATACTGCCTTGACCTTGCCAGGGCAGGCTGTAAAGTCGTGGTGGCCGCTCGTCGTGCCGATCGATTGAAGTCCCTTTGTGATGAGATCAATGCAATGGCTAATTCAAATATTCAAATTGTTAGAGCTGTAGCTATTGAACTTAATGTTACTGCTGATGGTCCACTCATTGAAGCATCGATACAGAAAGCTTGGGATGCTTTTGGCCACATTGATGTGCTCATTAACAATGCTGGTGTTAGAGGTACGTAGGTTACGTCTAATTTTGCCTACAAAGTGTATGTAATGTTGGTAATTACTGAAACACAAGTTTTGATACTGATGCTGAAGGATCGCAATTAATCCAAACGTATTAATTAGATTGAATGTAAAACGAGAACTTACTTGTTTTTCGTGAAGCGAAAATCTGAAACGAACAACAACGGGAATTACTGGTCGGTGGTGGTTGTCACGGTGTATTGGAGGAACACTCTATATCACAACTAATTTGGGAGAAGAGAGCTTGGAAAAATACTGTTCAAGGTTCTTTTTTTTTGTACATTGTAAGTGTACTTGCATAGAAAATATTATGGTTGACTAATAACCATATTGTGCTTTAACGTATTCCTTATGAGTGGACCCAACTTTCCTACGGATACTATGAAGATAGAAGTAATTAATATTATGATTGACTAATAACCCTATTGTGCTTATGAGTGGACCCAACTTTCCTACGGATACTATGAAGATAAAGTCTTTACGACCCAACTTTCCCACGGATAATATGAAGATAGAAGTTTTAAAAGAAAAATAAAAGTATTTTTTAGCAATAACTTCACTTATCTAAGGAACTAAGGAAAATAAAAGTGTTTTTTAAGTAATAAATTCACTTATCCGAGAACTGTTTTTTTGGCATTTGTATTTGAGAGAAAATGTCAGGCTATTAAGTCAGTTCCATAGTCAACCTTTTTGCCAATAGTGAACGTTATGCAAGAAATATAATCTTTATTAAAAAAAAAATTAGGAGGAATTAATGAAAGGACATCAATTCAAATCTTGAATTTTTGAAATGAGAAATTTTGGAACCTCCAATCGATAAGACGAAATGGGTAAAAACAAATATCTTTTTGTACTTTTAGATATATATAATCTATACTATTTGTCCTAAAAAGAATGATGGAATTTCTTAGGTTGCTTGACTCCATTATAATTTGATGAATCTACTTTTGATCGATTTTTAATTATAGGTGGATTAAAATCAGCCGTGGATATTTCTGAGGAAGAGTGGCATAACACTTTAAGGACAAATTTGACAGGATCTTGGCTAGTTTCTAAATATGTTGGAAAACACATGCAAGCTGCAAAACGAGGAGGCTCTATTATTAATATTTCATCTATTGGTGGTTTAAATAGAATATCTATGCGAGGGGGTATTGCCTATTCTTCCTCCAAGGCTGCCGTGGATACCATGACGAAGGTCTAATTTTGGAAAATTATCTTAACGAAGAAAAATATTTTTGTGAAAATGGTTTTAAGAAAATAAGATTTATTTATTTTATGGATAAGTCTATAATATAGAGAAGAAAAAAAATATAATATTAAAAAAGATAATAATTTAAAAGGTAAAATAGGTATTTGGCTACAAAAAGTTTGAGAAATCTAGTTGATTGACCTTTTGAGTGCTATAGAAATAGTAAAGTAACTTTTTCTGTTGCAAACAAAAGAAACACAATTTTACTAAATAATTTTAAATAGTTAAGTGACCATTTAAGTGATGAACTCTTTTTTGGTGCATATTTTTTCTCCGGGTGCATGTTTGGTTGCTAGAAAATATAGTAGCTTTTTCAACCAAAAGGGGAAATAACTTCCCCTCCCCTCACTTTTTAGCGAGAGTCATTTTCCCTTACATTATCTCAAGTGTTAGCTTTCATATATCACCATTTTAACCAATACATGACCATTATTATTTACTTACTACTCAAAAGTTTGTTCAAACACTATCTATATTATTATCATTCTTTAGTAAATAATTTTTTTTTTAAGAAAATATTTTTAGCTCTCCGATCAAACGCCTAAATACATTTTCTTAAAAATGAAGTCCGTTGTACCAAAACACACCCCTAATCCTTATAGTAACCGTTTATGAATTTTAATTTCTCAATCGGTATTTGGTTCCTTTTACTATCTCTCCCAGCTTTCTGTATTAGCATTGTAGCTTCTAATTAATTTCTTTTTAAAAAATTATTTGTCCTAATCAAATGTTTCTTCCTTCTCTTTTCTTCATACATTAACATTTTGATATATCTATACGTAAACTAAGCTCGCAAAATCTAAATTGTTCTCTATATATTAATGAAAATTTGCAGGTAATGGCATATGAATTGGGAGAACATAACATCAGAGTCAATGCAATAGCTCCAGGAATTTTTAAATCAGAGATTACTGAGAAATTATTGCAAAAAGATTGGCTAAAAAATGTAGCAACAAGAAGTGTTCCATTGAAAACTTTTGGAACTACAAATCCTGGTTTAACTTCACTTGTGAGATACTTGGTCCATGACTCTTCCAATTATGTATCTGGCAACATATTTATTGTTGATTCTGGTTATACTCTTCCGGGTATCCCCATCTTTTCTTCTCTATAAGTTATAGTCAGAATTTGAAATTTATGGGTTCTGAATTTGTAACCAAACTCAACACGTCTTAGTTATTGAGTTTGCAAATAAATATTTATATATTTTTAAAGAATTTCTTAATATAAATACAGAGTGCTACTGAATTTGTTTGAACATGTAAGCAATACTCTATGGCACTACCTCCGCCCCTGGTTATAACATTTGAAAGAAGAACAAGAACAGTATATTATTGGTCATCAAGTGTGATGACCCAAAATGTCATCTTTAAATTAAATAATTATCTCGGTATTTTAAGACCTTGAAAA